>NC_051182.1:136332573-136567635 GCF_013339695.2 Rhipicephalus sanguineus | reverse complement strand
TAGTCAACAGCGGAGCTGATGGTCACCTAGCTTGTCGCGGATTGGCTAGGTTCTTGCTTGGTTTTTGCAAGGCACTGCTAGCTTTTGCGAAGATGGTGCTATAGGTTTTACGTGGTTTTACGCAGTTCTGGTGGGAACATGTCCCGTGGCTGGTTACGTAATTTTCTCTATGTTTCTTTCTGTACTATGCTTTACTCTCTCCCTCCTCCTTTCCCTCCTCCTCACCCTCACTTTCCTTTCCCACCCCTTAATATACTGCACCATACAAGGCTATATGCTATGCTCTGCTAGCGTGCCTGGATAGACGAGTGGTTACGACGTCCGCCTTGGGGTCGCGGGGTCGATTCCCGCCTCGCCAAGAATTTTTTTCGCCAACAATTTCTCTTCTTTCTTTCTATCTCTTTCTCTTTCTTTCCCTCTCTGTACTCGTTCTCTCACGCATCGGAGTTATTGCATCCCACGCCGGACAAATAGGCGCACGTGTTCTGGGTGCGAAGCAGAAGATGAAGATGACGACGAAGAGGAAGAAGATAGTGCGTACCGGTTCATGAGGATGATAGTTTTCTGTCAACGACCAACGGCACAATAAGCCAGCTGTTTGCGTACAGTCGGCCCTCAAGCTGTTAATGTCGGTCCTGATTGAGAGAAGGTTCTGGTAATGGTGTTCCAGGTCGGTTAGGCGTTGGCTTACGACAGTTAATGTTTGTTCAGTAGTTAATAGCTTGTCTTTAAGGTTCTTAACCTCTGAAATCAGCTGAGACTGCCCGGTAGCTAGTTTTCGCAATTCAGACAATACGGCAGATGTATCAGGACCAGGGTTAGATTCGATATCGCCAGCCAGTAACAGTAAACATCGAATTGCATCAACAATTTCAACAGCGACAGCAACACAACACCGTGGGCCCGGTAGCTGAACTAAAAAGTGTCACGCCCACGTGCTCGCACCGTCACGTTTTCCTCTTCATTTTTCCCACGTGCAGCATCAGATTGGAATGGCCTTTCCCACAACATTGCAGCCATTACTATTTCATCAACCTTCTTGGACAATGTAACCAATTTTCTTTCCGAATGAATTTCACCTGACTGTACTGTAAACCCACCCCTTATGTAATACCCCCTTGAGGGGTCTTTAAGGAAATAAAGTGATGTGATGTGATGTGATGTGAAACCTTAACAGTGCCGTGGTAACAATAGATAGAACTATTTACACGCGACATTTAAAAAGCACACAAACTAATAAATCGATCGATTGCTTGGTATATGTGGTATTTCCCTGCCTGTTCTAGGCCACTGTTTCTTCTTGTGAGCCGCTGGAATCGTTGCGGCACCTGGCGGAGCAGATCTCAACCACGCGCTTCTTTCTGCGTGGCCTCTGAGATCCACTTCGGCAGTGCGACGAAACAAGGGGTTAATCCGAGGAATTACACCACGGCACACGAACGCCGAGGTGTGAGTGCCCCTACCAGATATGTGCACCCAAGTCAGTGACACGGTCGCCTCGAAATTTTAACTGCGGAGCACTTTAGAGGCCCCGCCTGTCGTATGCTGTCGCATGCTGTCATCGTATGCTGTCGTAGGTTGGAGTAACGCAAACAAAACCAGGAACAGCATCACCATCTTGTGGGATTGAGGATTGCCCGTCGCCATTGCGGGGGTTTTTCGCCTATTTCTGCCGTCCACACGTCATGTCATGACTCTCCCCTCCTCTGCGGACCTACGGCGCTGGGCGAGTGAGGGTGTCGTTGACCTCCCTCACCCGGATCCGGATCTCAACGATGGCATGTCACTCCATGGCACTGACGATGGCGCCGCGTGCGTGTCACACGAAACTTTTCCCGCGCGGCGGGATGAGACTCTCTCTCTGGACATTGTAGGGTAAGCACGTGTTCTTCTTCCCGTCTGTCGGCTCCTTTGTTCATGGGGTTCGCTCGGACAAGTTCGCTAACGGTGCCTTGCGCCAGTGGCGAGCACAAGTTACTTTACGTTGTCCCTTCCGGACGCTTGGCCGAAGAGCGGTGCAGTGTGTTCGTGCGTGGTCATAGTACGCCGAGCCGCCCTTATCGAAAGCCAACACGAACGGAGTTGCCCTCTCTCAAGCGATCGGGCCTTGTGGTCGCTGAATGTGAGGGGTACGCAGCATAGTCGCGAGGAACCTTTTCCCTTAGCGACGTGAGCCATTGCCTGCGGAGACGTGCTAGCGGCCCCCACAGTTCTGTATTTTCGCCCGTGGCGTGGTTATAAGCCTCTTTGCTTTTCCCACCGCCTTTGGGAGCGGGCGTGGTACGGTATTACGAAATGTGACAATATGGCGGAATTTGACAGTGTCCAGAATAGCACCCCTGGTAAAAAGCGCATCTATATTGCTGTAAGCTGGAAAATAAAGCCAGCTGCAAGTTCAGCGCTGTGTGTGTCTTTCCTTTGTCGGCCCTTGCGCTTTGAAACATGGAATTAAATTTGGTGCATTTAAATATAGTCTGAGGAGTCGGAAGGCGACATCTAAAGTAATTTTGCGCAAGGTAGAATATCTTTTACAGGAATCGAGATAATGCTTTGTTAATAATTCCTGGGGCTTTACGTCCCGAAACCACGATGTGATTATGATCGAAATGCGGCCGCCGCGGCCGGGATTCGATCCCGCGACCTTCGGGTCAGCAGTCGAGCACCATAACCACTACACCACCGTGGCAGGTAATCATGGGCGACCGGAGGGGGGTGCAAGGGGGGGCAGCTGCCCCCCCTTGGAATTGCGGTTAATATTTGTCGATGCAGTTGCGATAAGCTACACAGCTTGATTAGCACGCTCAGGTCCTGGACTTCAGGTTTTCCATTCAATTTCGCGCGTTACAAACTACTGACTAATCTTGCCTACATGTCATGTTACGGGAGTGAAAGAAAGGCTGCCAGTGCTGAATGCACCCCCCCCCTGCGTATGCCACCCCCCTGCAAAAGTTCTGCGGACGCCCTTGGGCAGGTTAGATAATGCTCTGTTGTCTCATGGACTCCGCAAAAGAACAAAAGGGGAAGCTAAACATTTGTTTGTTTGTTTGCTTGCTTGTTTGTTTGTTTGTTTCCTCAAAATTATGGCACTTGCCCGCTCTGGGGGATTGGCCAAGACTGCGTATCTTAACATTACTGCTCACTCTTCGTCTTCTTCGCGAGCGCTGACAAGCGCTGCCAGCATCGTCATCGGCGCGCGCCACATCCGGTCCAGAGCCCAGCCTTCGATTGACCGCGCGCCGATGTGAAAAAAGGACGTCCCCGTCAACGGAGCTCGGCGCTGACGGTTGACCGAAAGGAGCCAACGCTCTGATCGACGCACCAGTCGGCGGCACACGCGTGCGGGCGAGCACCGTCTACCTCCACCCTCGGCTTCAGCTACGAGAGAGGGGTCCAAACCCTCGACCCGTCGACGAGGCCACCACCCCCGATCCGACATGCCCGCCAAAAGGCATGGCTACTCCGGCGTCTCGCCGAGTCGCAGGAATCCTCTGGACGAAGAGTACGCCGAGCGGAACTTCATGTTTCGCGCCGCAGCCCTGCTGGGCGTGTTCCTCATCGTCACCTTGGTCGTGACCGTAGGCGTCACGGTCTACATGACCTTCATCAAGCCCGGCTCATACGCCAAGTTCCGGTAGGGAAGAAGCGAGGCCTCCGAGATGCCGCGCGCGGAACCACTAGCGGCTGAGAGAGGAGGAACTACTCGAAACCCCTACTTCGCAGCACAGGTCCTGCCGCCATATTGGTTCCTGACTTTTCATCTACGCAACCCTCCTTTTGAGAAACACGTCGTCGTGCTGTCTTCTTCAGTGCGTTTTTGCGTGGGACTTACTTGGACGACGCGACGATGTCGTGGCCGAAGGCCAGACTTTTGCGGTAACCGCACTCGCGTTACGCGACGCTATGGCGTAGTCGTGAGGTCGTCGTGCACGAAACTGGCTCGGAGGTCTCATCTGTGAGGAGTCGCGTACATCGCGACGGCTCGTACGTATTGCGTTGCGGCAGTGTTTCGGCATGGACATGGTGCATTAAAGGAGGGCCTTGCGTGATAAAGCGTGTTGCCTTGTCGCCATTTTCCTGTCGTTGGCCTAAGTCGTGTTAGTCTAGTGGTTATGGTGCTCGACTTGCTGACCCGTAGGTCGCGGGATCGAATTCCAGCCGCGGCAGCAGCATTTCGATGGAGGCGAAATGCCCGCGTGCTTAGACTTAGGTGTGTTAAAGAACCGCAGGTGGTCAAAATTTCCGGAGCCCTCCACCGCGGCGTCTCTCGATCATGATCATATCGTGGTTTTGTGGCGTGAAATCCCTACAATTATCTGTCGTTAGCCTTTTGAAGAAAGTGTTCTTACTGTAGGCCTCTAGCTTCTGCTCACTCTCTGTAAGAGGGTATGATTGTCGTTGCACATGTTTATGCGGACAAAAATATTTAATAGAATTTTTTAAACTCATCGAGTGAGAGCCTTTCTCAGATAACTAGCGTACTTGCTGTGCAGCACACCAGCGCTAGCTGACTAGCTGTTTGCTGATGCTTGTGTTTTTGTTATTGATTATTCCATCTGGGAACAGCTATAGTTCCAGTTCAGCTCGTCATGGTTCTGGTTGGTAGCCAGTTGGCTTGCGACTGGAAGCAGTTGTTTCCCAGCTGGTTCGCAACTGGGACCAATCAGTTTCCACGTCGAACCAGTTGATCCCAGTTGAAACCAGTTGGATTCCCAGTCGCGCATTTTCACCCGGGTTTATGTATGCCTATTATGTTGACCACACGCCGTGACAACAGCGGATACTGGAAAGTTAGCTCCTTCGGGGGGGGGGGGGGAGCCCCTTTGACATCCCTCCCCCTCCCGCCTTACTTTTTTGCTGGATGTATGACTGCCTCCCCATCCATCCAATGCACTGTCAGGAGAAAATACTGGCGCCTGCTCTTAATTACGCACTCTTTGTCATAATCATGACACGACCTCAAGCCAATAACTAAGAAACCACCTTGCGCGCTTTCTGTAATTGGCGAAATTATTGTTGAAAAAAAATCGCTTGCAGCTGATGTAATGAAGCCCGAATGTGACAGTTTCCTTTATAACAAAGTAATTCCACAGTGAAAGTAAAATAATGTAAATTCCACAATCCTTCGCCTTTTTTCTTTCCTTTTCTTTAAACGCTTTCTTCACTGTTGCCTTTGTCAAATACAGCAGTTACACTCGAAGGGAACCGCGTCACTGGGACGTTTCTCCCAAGTTATGTTGCATCAGCTTTCACCGCATGTCCTGTGCAGCTCGTCCTGACGTCGGTTTCGCACTCCTATCTTCCATTTGTCCCCGCACTACGCTAGTCATTCACATAAACGCAGTACTTTTCGCCTCGGTAAGCGCTACAAACGATTACCGACATGGGCGTCCGGAGGGGGGTGCAAGGGGGGGCAGCTGCCCCCCCTTGGAATTTTGGATAATAATTTTTTATGCAGTAGCAGTAAGCTACATAGCTTGATTAGCACACTCCAGTCCCGCATATCCGCGTGAAACATCATTCAGGATTACCAGCCAACTTTGCACGTTACATACTGCTATGGACTAATCTTGCCGGTCATGTCACGGCAATAAAACAAAAGCTACCTATGCTGTATGCCCCCCTCCCCTCCCCCACACTCTGCTGATGCACCCCCCTGGAAAAAGTTCTGCGGACGCCCTTGATTACCGAAGTTCAACAGAGCTCGAGCACGCTTTTCCCGCCATGCACGGGGAAAAAGCGCGCGCATTTGTCGTCTGCTACTGCCTAGCAACGCCACCGCTCCTAGAAACGACGCCAGTGCCATCGCCACTGCCACTAGTCAACAATGGCGGACGAAAACATTTACTGCGGTAGTTGGAAGGTAAGTAACTCGGATTACTCGCTTCCCGGGCCATTTCTCAAGCCGGGAGTTGTCCCGAAACGTAGGCGACTCGTTCTGCTTTCCTAACCAGCCGTTTGCAACTTGCATGCGCGCGTTATTTAGGCTCCATCGCTTTTACAATCTAGGCTCCTTCCATCGCCGCAGTGACATTTTAGTACTCCCTTGCGAGCAGGGTGGTTTGTTTACTTCCTAGGCTGTTCTCGGTGTTTGTTGCCTTTCTCGGCCTCCCGTCTTATCCGCAACGAATGCTCGCGATTAGATTAGATAAGCCTAGCGAGTCGCCCAAGAGACGGGGCAGAGAGGAGCGTTTTGGCTGCTATCGGTCTTTTTTTCCTGGGCAGCTCCCCCGATATTGTTTTTGTTTACATTTTTTTCCCGTCCTGCACAGCTGATCTAGATGCGCTGCTAGCGTTCCGGGAAATAACCAGCGCCGAACGAACTCGTATCGCTCTACGAGTACTGTCTTCTTTCTGCCTATGTGCTCGGTTCTTTTATTTGTATTTTTCTCTGCTATCTAGTTTCTTTTCCGTTGTGAGATCAGGTCTGCGCTATTGCGACCACCACAGTTAAGCGTTGACGGCAAGCCTAGCGTTTTTTGTTTCGTGTTTTCCTACTGTTTTGGCTGACTCTGTTGTCGTCAGACGTTGTGAACAATAAAAGAAGGGTGTTTCATGAAGCGAAAATTCCTGCTCCTGCAGTTTCTTGACTTCAGTCGAGTGGTGCTGCTCCGAGTGAACATCGCACCCGGCTTCGCTTTTCGTCGGCGCATGACGTCAGTAGATAATGCCGTTGTCACGTGGTGCCCCGCTGATCGCGATTAAACCCCGATTGGGGTCGAGTCTCGCAACGCTGATTGGCTCTCGTCAACAGCTTGCGCGAAGGAGCCAATCGTGGTCAAGGGATTGGAACCGAATCGGGCCCGAAAGCGATCGAAAGTGGCCCTGGTAGGAAACAGCGCTGGAAGCATAAAATAAATGCAGCTATTCGTGCTTAAGTTCGCGACTATGTGGAATCGTCAGGAGATGTTAACAGGAGGAAACGTCCGATGATTTGAAAAATTAAAAAGCGAGGCATGTGCGGATATTTTATTATTTGCTTTCAGGGGCCAAACGACAATAAGGGAATGGTTACGGTCCCTACGAAAGTGAGCATCGAAACGGGATCATTGCGAATGAATTAAGTTTATTCGTATAGTTAACTATCTGTTTGCTGTTGTTGGTTTTGTACCCCGTTTATGCGAGCTGCTAGTTCATTAACTGGTTGGCTGTCACTGCGATGTCTGCGCGTGGGTTGCATTCAGCATGTGTAGGTTGCCTGAATTTTGATGTTTATTTTGTTTTATTGCTTCCCACGCAGATTACAAAATGCATATCACTCGCGGCGGGCACCGAAGTTACGGAGGTCGAAGGGTAAGTTGGCGGTTTTCAAGCGAAACTTGTATTGACTGACCTGTGTAGCTGGCGACGTTCTATAGAAACCTCCTCACTTTCAATTGGGGCGCACCAAAGAAATAATAAATGAATTTTCTTTCCAGTTTAGGGTTTGAACCCAGGTCCTCCCCGGTCGGAAAGCAAGTGCCTTGATCACTAGGCCACGCGCCCATGCTTGCCTAATGCGAACTGAAGCATACGAACACTCTCTGCCGACGATACAAAAAACTGTTTGGAAGCAGTACACTTGCTATGGGCGCCTCATTGAAATATTTCGTGTTGGCGGACTAAAGGAGATCTGCTGGATAACGCTTCGGGTTGAAATCAAGAATTGCACATTTCAGAAAAATTCCGGCTTCGAGACAGTTGAATTCCTAACCCGCGTTTCCATGATCGCCTGGTGGTGCTTTTGTTAGGTCGTTCTAAAAACGGACGAACGCTCGAAAGAACATTGAAAGACGCCATGCTGATTCAGCCTGAAAACGGTGTTTTAGGGACGGCCACTACCTGTGATAAAACTGAACACTTACGTTAGGAGGGAGCATTGCGCAATGCGAAAGAAACAAACAAACAAAATCATTAGGCCAGGCACACCCATGCCAGGCTTCGCTTGCCCCCTTTTCCCTTATAGTGCTCCTGAATTCTTTTATTCCTGCATTGTTGCTGTTGGTGGTGTTGTTGTTGTTGTTGCAGTAGTAGTAGTAGAGTCAGTTACAACTGAAGAAAAAAAGAAATGTCAGATCCACCCACAGCCATCGCTGTCCATCCCACTGAGAATTTGCATGAGTACTCCGTCCAGTAGCGCTTACTCATTTGTGTGACATCAAGCATTTCTTGAGTGTTTCAGATGCACTCAAACCTCATTATAACAAAGTAACAAGATAGCTTCGTACTATCCGAAAATTCGTTATAAACGGTCATTTGTAACACTGTATGTATCACAACACTATTCTTCGTTTACTTCGTTATAACCGATAATTCGTTATATCCGCATTCGTTATATCACTTTCTCATGCAGATGCACGCTTGTCTTGCTGGTTTTAGGTCGGGAACTTGAATGTCCCGGTAAATTTCGTCAGGGATTCTGACATCACTGCTCAGCCAAATGTAATGTCTCGGGCAGTAATGATGAGCCTTTAACTATTAGTATGCGTAGTATTTACATTAGCTGAGAAAGAGTACTTGCGGTTCGAGCGGAAAACCAGCTGGCACGACTGTCTTTCACAGACGAATGTCAGGTGCGCTGTGTTGCTTTTCTTCACTGCGTTGCTTTCCTTCCAGCACACACACACTCTTACTGCAAACTCTTTAAAATGTCACGCATTGACCTCTCACTCTGAAATAATCTTATTTGCCTTTAATGTCCATTTAAAGCTGAAAGGTAGCTTAGTCAGTGTTCATTCTTAAGCCTGCACTAAGTCGACGCCGTTATTAGAAATACAAAGGCACAGAAGATGAGGATGAGTGATAGTGCATTGTAACTTATAGACATAAGCAGCCGCCTTTGTATAGTGTAACGTCATATCTCTCATCCTTGTCTTCTGTGCTTTTGTGTTTCTAATTATAGTGCCGACTTGGCTCAGGCTTAAAGGGACTGACAACCAATTTTTATGGTGACCATTTTCTTTAGCGCTACGGAATGCTTACCGGTGAGAGTGTCTAATCACGGAACGCTAACGTGGAAAACACCGTGAAACATTTGTAATCAGAATTTTTCAATCTGCGGCGAATATGAAGTTGTAAACACAAGTGACAACCTATGCTGCAAACAGTGACCGCGAGAGCGGTTCGTGTTCAAGCGTGGCGGTTTGCTGCGCATGCGCGCACTCCGCCCGCATGCGCCGTGGCTCGACATGTTCCACTGGTTACCGCGAAGGCAACGCCGCTTCTCACCATGCAACTCCTTTTACCTCGTAAGTGGCACAAAATAGAGCGGGGATCAGGTCCGTAGCCAGGAATTTTTTTCAGGGGGGGGGCCCACTTGCTGAAAGCCTTGACTATTTGAGAAAAATGCTTGTTTTCATTATTTATTTTTGGTAAAACACCATGTATCATAAAAATTTCGGGGGAGGGGGAGGCCCGGACCCCCCGGGCCCCCCCCTGGCTACGGGCCTGCCGGGGATAGATAACAATGTGCATACTCACTCTCATTTTCAGGACTTATTATGGCACGCATGACAGCATGAAACTACATGACTACGTACAGCAAAAAGTGATCGACTCCATAACCCAGCTTCAAGGCTCTTCCGCTAGGCTGCGCGACATACCGGTCTTTGTTACTTTTATACATGATTTAAAAATGTAAATCCTCTTGACAACGCGAAAAGGACGCTGGAATCTGTCACTATATTTTACTGTCTTTTCATTCTTACCAAGATCTAATCACACGTTGTGACTAGTTGTCGGTCTCTTAAGAATTAACTTATTGTGTTTTTTTTTTTTTCACATGAATAACTATCACCACCATTTCGGTGCAAGCACTACCATGTATTTTCATCAAAGCATACCACTACCATGCAGCTTTATTATAGCATAGAACTACCACATAGCCTTCTTACAAAACCAGCTTGTCCCTTGATGAACTTGAAGTTTAGGCAGGCTAAACCTCTTTTATCCCTTGCTTGTCCAGCACTGTTTTCACGTTGGACGAAAGCGGCGACCTGTCGTGGACGATCCCGGACCGTGCAGTCCAGATGCCTTTCTTCAGCTGCGAGACTTACGAGGTGCGTGACGCTCGAACGAGCGGCGTCAAATTGTTCGTCATTTTCATGAAATGACAGCTGGCCGGGTGCGAAAGAACTGGAAGTTCACATGGCTTCATCGTCGCCAAATTATCAGCCTTGTATTAATGTCCAGTGAATGACGGAGGCCTCTCTCCGTGATCTCCAAGGTACCCTGTCCTGCGCGAGCCGATTCCATGTTATGCCTGCGAGTTTCTTAATTCCGTCGCTCTGCCTTACCCTCTACCATTATTTGCTGCTTTTCCCAGAAACCATTTTATTGATTCTGCCGCCCTGACTGGCCGACATGTTATCTCGGTTGACGTGTGCTCTCTTCGTCCTCTTCTTCGTCTTCTGCTTCGCTCCCAGAACATGTACATTGATTTTTCCGATGTGGGATGCAATAATTAGGATGGGCAAGAGAATGAGTGCAGAGAGAGAGATAAAAGAAAAGAGAGAGAGGAAGAAAGAGCAAAAAAAAGATACAAGACGGAGAAAGAAATAGAGAGGGAAACTGATAGAAAGAAATATACACAAAAAAGAGATAGTAAAAACAGAGAGCAAGAAAGAGATAGAATGAAAGAGGTACCGAGAAATAGAGAAAAAGTGAGAAAGAATGAAATAGAAATAGATGCCATAAAACGATTTAAAAAAATAGAGACAAGGAGGAAGAAAGAAAAAGAGAAATAAAGAGAAACAAGGAAGGCCACGCAGCTCCGCTTCTCCTTCAGGCTTGGCACCGCTAGTCAGAAGCTGCCTTGATTTTTTTCATTCCATCACGCGTTGCGTAGCCTTCGACTCCTCCATGAGTTTCGTTCTGATCTTCCATGTTTCTGCCCCATGTGTTATCATGGTATGCAGTGATTCATTTTCAGAAAGACCGTGATATGTAGGCGACATGTTGTAAAATTTGGCTGCATTGAAGGATTTTGTATATTTATGGTGAAAGACCAGTAGAATTGGATGGGACTAAAATTTGGAACATGATCACCCTTGAGATAAAAACTGCACATAGTTGCGACCTAGCATTGCATGTAATTTTTTTTCTGTCTGTTCAAAACCTGTAAACCTGTGTGCATGTTGAGGGAAAGGGTTTGAATGGGTGTTGATTGTACATTTAAAATGTGTGTCTCTGTATTATCAGAGTAAATTTATATGCCTGTATATATGTATGTATATGTGTTCTTTTCATCCTCTTAACTGACCTGTGCATATTTTGTTGCATATTGTTTTGAACCATTCACTAGCCACTTTAGGCTATTGATCCAGATGATGCTTCTATATACATTTTTATTGTTGATAAAATTAAAGTTCAATTGATTCATTCATTCTATATACATTTTTATTGTTGATAAAACTAAAGTTTAATTGATTGATTGATCGATTTTTATAAAACGTGAAAAAACGTGTGGCGTTACTGGAGCATAGACTCGCCACGTCTTAGCCTTGCCATTCTTCTCGGGAACAAAATTAGGCTAAGATATGTTTGTCAAAGACGAAATAGTATTCAGTTGTGACAGTGCGCAAGCCTATTGCACTTTCCTGAACATCTTATTTCTTCAAAAATAACTTGAGCGAGAAGGACAGTTTTGTAAGTAGTGGACTTTGTGCATCATGTAGGCGTAAAGTCCAGAAAGTATTGGATCTCTGTTACTTGTGTGTTGCTGGTGATCTATAATCAGGGACAGCATAGCGTTCTCCAATAGTTACGTACATAGCACTCTAAATCTTATCTGTTCTTTTTTTGCTCAGTCAGCACACATTGCTTGATTTGCGGGGCTGTTGATAAACAGGTACATGAAGCCAGTTGATAGTAGAGTCTGGAGACGCGTAGTGGAGGGGAGGCTGTTTGTAGATTTTATTTGACGTGTGGGAATTGGTATAGTGTAAACAGAAGTGTAGTGCCCTTTCGGATAAGCTTCAGAAGTGAGGACATGGAAAATGACTCATTTAATGCCATACTCTGCATTCTTCACCATGTCCCAATATAAAAAGCGGAATTTGGGAAGCTTTCTTTTTTTTTTTTTCAGCAGAATTTCAGGTTCAAACTAAAGATTTTTGTTGTGTGCAGTGCCAGAGTATTCGATTGTTTCTACTTTTCTCTTTCCCTCAGGTTTTTCTCGGGAACCCTCATTACATACGGTTCTTTGGGACGTTTGCTGGACACATGATCGAATTTCGGGTGAGCCGATCACATTGTCGATGGACGCGGCTGCGATTTTATACTGCGTTTGGTATAATCTGTTTCTCGAGTTTACGTAGGTGTCTTTATTGTCTCGTACTATGGCGGTGGCACGATTCTCACTCGCAGGTGGCACATGCGGATGAAGATGGCATCAACCTCATCTACGAGGGGTGGTGCGTGCTCCAGTGTGTCAAGGCGAGTGTGTTGCATTAGGTTGATTGATTGATTGATTGACTGATTGATTGATTGATCGATCGATTGATTGAGTGATTGATAGGCACATCTTTCTTAGCCAGTACTTTGAGCCAGGGCGCAGAACCAGAACTTGACCAAAAGTCGTGAAACACTGCTGCATTTCTTCGTACCAAAACAGAAACAGAGTGCTACAATTTATGAAGGCGAAAGCCTTAGATAACTCATCAAATGCGAAAATTGACCGTCGGCAGCATCGACGACTTGCAGTGTCAGCGTCCCACAGCGTCGGATTCAGCACGAGCGATGCAAAAAATCATTCTTTCGTGATGACTGGACATATTGCCAAAATTTGTGACGTTACATTACATGATATCACATGATGTCACATGATGACGTCACCATGTGACATAGTCGCTTGGTCAAAGGTGAGCCGATCGCGAAGACAGTGCAAAACCAGGTGAGGTGTAGAAACCTTGCAATGCCTCCGATCCTGGAGGCAGTGGAAAGCCACGTTAGGCACAGAAAGGTTTCGGAGGGTGGGGGGGGGGGGGGGGGGGGGGAGGAGGGGAAGGACCATTGCATTGACTGAGAAGAAAAGGAAGATGATAGTACCTTTTGCCTTTGAGTCGTCTTAGGCAAATGCTTAAGCGGCCTTGTGATATTTTTTATTTTTCACTTTGAAACAAAACCAAAAAGGAGAAAGAACAGCTTTTGGTAGCAAATGTGCATTAGTCTAGAATTACGTGAGTATGTGCACGTGCGATGTGCTATGCGGCACTCCTTGCACATTCCCTGATAAGTCGTCACCACATGGCACTCGTTTGTCCTCCAGTCGGGCTTCCCTTGATGGTACTTTGCCAGCATAGTTTAGAAGAATGAATTAGTATTGAGCAAGTTTGTAAATCGCAATGGAAAAAAAAATGAGGACACAGAGACGAGGGCAACAACACGAGTGCTTGCTTACAACTGGACGTCTATTGAAACCTGAACAAAATATATGAGTTAGTTGACTATGTGTAAGAAACCGACAGGCACAATCACACAGTTGCAGTGTTACTGACGGTTGCACAATACACTTGTCCTCCGCCTCGTGTATCTCACGTGCCATCTCACGTGCTGTCCTATCTAAAGCACGCCAACACCCTAGCACCACATAGTTGGGGAGTGCACGAACAGGGTACGACAATGCAGTGCTAAATTTTAAGATGGCTGCCCTTTTAATGATGCCCTGTTGTGTTTTAGAGATAGGGCAGTACACGAGATTGCCGAAGCATTCATCATATAACGAGGCGGAGACAATCGAGAGGTGCTTCGAGAAAGCACCCCCACCCCTCTACTTTGCTGGTAATTTCGACTTGCTGAGGCGTGTGGCACTTGCTTGGGATATTACAGTGACCTGGCTAGCAGGCTTGCCGACCATATGTAAGGTGCAAGCAAGTGACCTTTTGTTTGGTTCTAACTATGGCTTACTGCGTTCTTTTGTTTGCGCCTTGAGAATGCGAGACCTCACAAAGTGCAAGCCTACACCTTTGGCGCGAAAAGTGGTATTTGTTCCTTTGTGCAGCTTGCACAGAAAGAGGTTGGCTGGGACGAGCCCTTTTCCTACCTGCCCGCCCTGGACGAGGGATACTTCTCCGACACTGTCATCACTGCCGAGGGCGGAAAAGAGGTGAGACACGTCGCAGAGGGGCTGCGAGTTTCAATAGCATGCAGTCGCTTCAAGTTTTACCGGTGCTGATATCTGGGGCCGGAGCTTGCAGGCTAACGCTTAGCTAAGGGTGGCACCAGTGCTCATTGTTAAAGGGACCCTGCAACACTTTTTGAGCACGGTCAGAAAACACTGCCGATCAGTTGTCCAGGTTCCTGAGAACGTGTGAGCCAAACATAGCGCAGCACGCAGCGACCTGAAATTTACAATTAATTCTCAAAGTCAGTTAGAAATCGCTCGCTCTTCTCTCAACAAATGATGCCATAAACAGAAATAACTGCAGCGTAAACACAAAGTTCAGCGCCATTGGCTGATTTGAGCATTGTGAGCTGCATAGCTACTGCCTCTGCCACGACGTGACCATGGGCTCGCTCACGATCACACTGAAAGTAAGCTGCGTTTTCGAAGAAAAAAAGTGCTCAAGGTCATGACGCATGCTGACAAACGTACGTAGCTTCTTGCCCCTGATCATCCCCCGCCCTCCTGCGTAGCTTTCAGCATGCTCCCTGGTGCGAAAGGAGAGAGAACGCGCTTAAAGCACGCAACAAATCCCTGTAACTCTTGCTGGTACTTGACGGATTCTCAAAACTATTGCAGCAGCCGATTCGTGAGGCAACGAAATCCTTTAATGAAGCCATTCGAGTGTTGCAATGTTGCAGTGTTGCAAAGTGTTGCAGGACCTCTTTAGAGGGACAGACACTAAAGAGACAAACGACTTTAGGCGAATGCATAAGGGATCGTGTGACTTTTGCTTTGTGACTGTCCCCGCACAGACAAGTGTCAGTCGAACCCTAGATTGCTTTAATGTTCGACTATGAAACCATCATGCCATTGCACCGCGCTTCGTTCTGTTTTCACCACAGTTTCCCGTTCACCTGACCCTTCTGCGGCTAAGCTGTCCAGCCGTGGAGTGGGCCGCAGGCAAGCCCAGCCCACTGGACGGACTGCCCGAGGACGTTGTCGCAGCCGCCTTGCACTGCATCTACGCCGACTGCCTCCCGCCGACGCTGACGGAGGCGACGGCGAGGGCGTGCGTCTCGCTGCTCAGCCCGCCGGCTGCCGTCGGATTCGAGCGGCTCATACACCTCTGCGAGCTGTTCCTCCGCAACATGGCCGTCAAGCAGCGTGAGTAGAATAGTCCGTGCCATTGAAACATTTTGTACGTGTTCCGGTAGTTCCGTGCGCTCTCCGCGACCCTGCGCGGTAGATGAGGTGTCGCACTTCTAAGGTCGGGGATGAAGGTTTGATTCCCGGTCAAAGCGGCCACATTTTGATGGCTTAAAAATGCAAGTGCCTTCACACCTATATTATGGGCATGTTAAGTCAATCCTGGCAATCAGAATTGGTCTGGAGACTCCAACCGGGATGTGCCTCATTATAATGAGACTTCAGCATGTTAAACGTGACAATCTTTTATGCTTTTCTTTACGATGCTTACGGAAATGTTATGGAATTCATACAAACCTGCACAGCTTTCGTAAAATTGTAGGGAAATATTACAGAATTATTTGCTTAAGCAGAATACATAGGTCAGAAATGAACACAGGACAAGACGATGGGACGAGCGCTAACTTTCAGCAGTACTTTGTTGCAGATCGTGTGGATATACACTCAAACCTCATTATAACGAACACGGATATAACGAATTATCGTTTATAACGAAGTAAATGAAGAATAGTCTTGTCATAGCTACAGTGTTAAAAATAAACGTTTATAACGAATTTTCGGATATAACGAAGTTATTTTCGTGGCAGATGCAACTTTGTTATAATGAGGTTTGAGTGTATAAGCGCAATATCTGAAACTGCAAAAAAAGAAGGAAAAGTACCTGTGTTCATTTCTGCACTATGTATTTTGCTTAAGCGATAATCAACCAACACGCCCTAACCATATTCCTTCTGAGAAAATTATTTGAATGGCATGCAGAACAGATAAGAAGTCGAGTCACGCACGTGATGTTGGCCAGGCATCTCACTTTGGGAGGCAGGTGCAATTTGCTTCTGTGAAGGCCAGCTCCGTGCTGTTTTTCGTTGTCTGCGCAGGAGTGATGTCGCTCATCAACGACATGCACCAGTGCGCTGCAACGGTGGCGGAATGCTTCAGCGCTCCGTCGGGAAATGGAGGCGAGGGAGAGGGCTCGGAAGGCTCCGCGTCGCCCACGGCAAGCCCCGCACGGCTCTGCTACGTCGTGGGTCAGGCGTTGAGGGAGTGTGCCGTGGCGGCAGCCAAGCTGCTGCTCCTGTGCGGCGTGTTCTCACGGCACAAGCACCTGCTTTCTCGAGAGGAGCGGCAGGACCTCATCAAGCACTGCGTTTCAAGGTGCGTTCGCATCGTCGAATTGTCCCACGCCCAAGTAATAACGGAACGGGAACAAAAAAAACTCACAGGGTCCCTTGTGCATTCGTATAAGACGACTCGCAGGCGAAAGCCATCTTCTTTCCAGCCGATGTGTTGAACCTCCCCCGCGACCCCCCCCCCCACATCTGAAAGCTTTCTGCATCCAACATGGTTTTTCACTGCCTCGGAGGCATTGCAAGCTTTCCGCACCTCACCTGGTTTTGCCTTGCCTCAGTGATCGGCCCACCTTTGACCAAGCGACGATGTCATGTGATGACGATGTTATGTGACATCATGATGACGTCATATTGATGTCACGATGGCATCACAAATTTTGTCGATGCGCGCACTTGAAGCGAGCGAACGAGAAGGCCAGCAGGTAAACAAAGATGCGCGGGCGCAGTGCGCGCTCTAGAGCTTCACAAGCAACCGTGAGAAGGCGCCTCAGTGCTGTCTGCCACGCGCTCCCGTGGTCCGTAATATTTTGACCGTCACTGTACTTTGAGTTACTTACTTTTCTGGGCACAAGTTAGCCCAGTAAAGAGCACCATTCCCACCAGTGTGACAGCTGCCTTCTTCACCGTCACTACCACGTGACAGTAGTGTTCACCCTTATATACCAGGTACAGTCGAGCCCGACTATATCGAACCCGTTTATATCAAATTATCCCGTATATCGAACAATTTCTAAACACGGTAAATTTACATTGAGAATATATAGCAAAAGCTACTGTTACATCGAACGAAAATAGCAACGACAACCGATATATCAAACTCCATGTGCCTCAAAAGTGCCCCAGCAAGTTGGCTTTCCCTCGCGGTGGCGGGGAAAACTGCCGGCGCCACCCTAGAAAAAGTGGTTTAGACCCGGTTGTGCACGGGCGAACACCCCCTGCAAGAAATGATCCCGGCCCGCTCGCAGCGCTTACAGCCAATGAGAGGCCGTCGTGCTTTCTTTGAGGCGCGGAGGCGGTAGAAGTGAGCGCCATTTTTTCTTTCTTTATGCTTGTGTGCCTGCTGCTGCCTGTTTTCCTCGAGTCCTCATTCAGCGTGGTCTGTGCTCGTGGTGTTGCCTGTTGGTGCTCTGTGAACTTTATTGGCGCGCTGTCGTCATGGCTTGTGCAAAGAGGCAGAATTTGCCATTCGCCACGAAACTCGAAACTCGAAATCATAAATCGGGTCGAGCTCTTTCTATGTTGAGTAAATCGTGGGCAGATGTCACGAAGGAGACGATACAGAACTGCTTTAGGCATGCCGGCTTCCACATGCCTGGTGATGACACCCCAAATTCCGATGACAGCACTGAAGACACCGCAGGTGTTTCTGCCGAAGTTTGGAGCGAGCTGGCGGAGTTCCCGGGAGCTATCGATGGATCGACATTCGACGAGTTCGTCAGTGCGGACGATGATGTCGCCATCATGGGTCAGCTACAAGATGAGGACTACGTTGCAGACGTCGTGCCGACCACGAGCCAAAGCGACAGCAATAAGGAAATTGACGATGGCCCATTGCCTACATCCTCCGAAGTGATTAGTGCACTTGCGTTGGTCCGGCGCTATTGCGTGAATGTGGAAGGTTGCGGCCTCAGCTGCTCCGACTCGTTGGACAACGTGGGGGCGTGTGTGCTGTCGCAGGCAGCGAAGTCGTTGACACAGACGAAAATCCAGGAGTGTTTTGTTCCAAAGTAGGGCATGCAAGTAAGCCACCATATTAATAAAGTACTTTTCTTATTGTTATGTGCCTTTGTGTCAAATCCTATAGCGGGCCTATATCGAATTACGCCATATATCGAACTAATAAACGTTTTTTGGCGAGTTCGATATACCCGGGTTCGACTGTATTGACAGAATGCCCTGGTCACGTGAAGAAATGCTCTGGGCACTAGAACTGGGGTTTGGAGCCGGTACGGCAGGCATTTACCAACTCACAAATGGCAGCTTAACTGTATCAGTGAAAAAGCAAATACAGTTGCATTTTACTGGTATTGACGCTGCATAAACCTTGACGTTAACGAAGAAAAATGAAAAGAAGTCAAGGACTGCGCAGCGAGCAATTGAAGGAAAGGTATTAAATGCATAACATACACAGAGAAATGGTGGTGTGGATTTGAGAGCAATTGGATAGAACACATATCATAGTTGATATTATGCAAAAAAAGGTGGATGGCAGAGGAGTGACAGAGTTTTAACTATGTTAATCAGATCATAGAGGGAAATGTGTTTGCACGACTGTTCGCACTTCACCACTGCTGCGAGCTTTGAAGTGACTTTTCTGCTGGAAGAGTCCCCTGTGTAGAATAATACGTTTTCGGCACATCTAACCTATCCTTTGCCCATCATGACACACTCTCTTTTTTTTTCCAGGCTTCCCACGTTTATGAATCAGCTGCAAAAGCTTCTGGAAGCCGTGAAGAGGACGTTTGGGAACCTCTCCTTTGCGGAGAGGACAGTCATCGCTGCGTACGTCGTCCCCGAAGTGAGTCACACGCTTTCCCTTGTGCTTGCCATGGCATGTTAGTCTTGGTGCTTCATCTGGTTCGCGAAGCATCGTTTGTCTGAAGCCTCTCACGCATAGTGTGTGCTTCTGAGACGTGCGATCGCGCACAAACTTGGAGGACATTTGAGCTTCGCTTTCAAGAGTAGAACGCGATAGTGTAATCGAACCATGTTCGTATCGCCTCCCAAATCGCTAGCCTGGTTTCGCTTCTCGGTCGACACCTAAACCGTGCTGTAAGGAAAGCCAAAGTGCAGACGCATGCCAACTCCTATATCCATGCATGCAGCGGGACAGAACACGGAAGGCGCGCCCGTGGGTCCTTTGCGCCATCTCGCAAGATTTCTGTCAAGCCGCTGAAGAACCTTTGAGATGTGCGTACCACCAACGCTAAATGGTGTATGTAAATAGCTCACAGTTAGTAAGCTAGAGAGTGTATACGTGGTGAGTGAGTGGCTAAACTCATCGCACCACGCAGCAAGGGGTTGCAAGTTCTAATCCCCGGCTCCACTCGAACTGAAGATTTTTTATTATTTCTTCATTTGCGGTCTACCTCAATTCTCGCTCACAACCAAAGACGCCGCCACCAACGCCACCGACATCGACACTGGAATTTCTGCGAAACGAGCTCTTTAACGTCACGTTAAAATATGCAGAAAA
Organism: Rhipicephalus sanguineus; assembly: GCF_013339695.2. NCBI lineage: Eukaryota > Metazoa > Arthropoda > Arachnida > Ixodida > Ixodidae > Rhipicephalus > Rhipicephalus sanguineus. Next base: position 136,548,026 of record NC_051182.1, on the reverse strand, counting down.
CTCAAAGCTATAGTCGGAGCATGGGTTACATGTAAATTTTAGTGCTCGAGTTGGCTTCACGGCTCTGCTACACAGTAGTGTGAGGAAGATAGCTTCAGGGCAATATGTGGAGATCTTTCTTTTTATTTAAATTTTTCTACGGTTTGTTGTTGGAGGTGTGGATTATACAGGGTGTTTCTGCTAACTTGCGCCAAATATTGGTAAAACAAAACGTGTGTGCTACGCGTGTCGAATCGGCCCAGTATTGTTCTGAGTCATATACAGCACGCCATGATATTTTTTTTTAATACGCCAAGCTGGGTAATTAACAAAGATTGCTTAATTAACTTTTAAGATAGTAACTCCGGCAAGAAATCTTCAGTACAAAAGCTGTAGCACTTGTTCAGTAACCTCGGATTATTTCATCTATGCTAACATAACTGCCCTTTTTAATTTTTTTCCAGCCTTTCCTTAATGTGGGCAAAATTTTAAAAGCCTACTTAGCGCAAGTTAGCTGAAACACCCTGTATGCAGGGGCAGGCTACACACGAGGAAATAGGGTATATATACTTTTTTTTAACCCTTTGAGGGTCGAATTTTTTCGCGAAATCCAGTCCAAAAATGTGTAATTTTTTTATTGCTGAAATAAATTCTTCAGACGATTCTATTTCAGAAAAAAATTGTCTAAAATTTTTTTTCGTGACCGTAAAGTGACAAAAAAATTATTTTTGTTGTTACATACACATGGTTTATTCGCAGTAAAATCAAGCAAAATCCTGAAAAAGAAAGCTTAACAGTTTTTTATAAATAAAAATTATGCATTGTATTAAACATAGCTCACAGACATACAAACATAAGCGCACCAGAGTACTTTTCCAGTTAAAAATGTTCGTGCTCTAATACTAAAAACTTTTCAGCGTGTGATAGTCATTGAAGCATGGCTCACCGCGCACGCCTTTCAGATGTCGCTCTGTGATCGTCATCGGAGTATAAACTAGTAAAAAAATCCTCGTCTGACAAACTGAAATCCAATTAATCAGATTCTGATTCGGCACTTGGGGAATAGTCCGCATCAGAAGAATCGCTGCTCGACTCACCGGCAGCAGAGCAACCGGCGCGCGCTTCCATAGTGTAAGCGAACTGCGTCAGTGAGCGCACGGAAGAAAACTCTATGGTTGTGCGGCCGTCCGGAAAGCTAACCGAGTGAAAAATCTACAGTAATCCCTCGTCTTATCGCCAACAAGACGTAGTTAGTTAGTTTTTCCGAGACCCCAAAACAGGAAACGCAATCACGGCAGTGTCGTTTGTGTAATTTAGCGCCGCACGGAAACAGATGTAATCGCGCCCCGCGGGGTGCAATAAACGAGAGAGTAGCAAGCTGTCACCCTTTGAGAGATTAGAAACCAAAGAGTCATCAGCTTTGCGGGCGCAAGAAGCGAGAACCACTCGAAGGACGAAATCGAAACCAGCCGCACCGCGTGCGCGCGTTCCGATGCGCAACTGAACGCCGCCGCGCCGCTATGGAAAGCAAAAAAAAAAAAAAAAGACGGAGAGACATCGGCACATTAAAAAAGGTTCCACGTATTCCCGAAACGTGGCAGCACATTCCAAGCAAGAGAAATGATCGAAGAAGGCGCGCGTTTGAAACCAACCACTCCGCGGCCGCGCTCGGTTGCGCAAGCGATAGCCGGCCCGCCGTTTTGCGAAGCATAAAAAAAGCAACAAAGGAGATACATCGGTGCATGAAAAAAATTCCACGTATTCCCGAAGCGTGGCAGCACATACAAAGCAAGAGAAATGATCGAAAAAGGCGCGCACTTTAAACCAGCTGCACCGCGAACGCGCTTGGATGGGCAAGCGATAGCCGACGCGCCGTTTTGGGAAGCAAAATAAAAATACAATGCTGAGACATTGGCGCATGAAAAAAATTCCACGTATTCCCGAAGTGTGGAAGCACAAGCCAAGCGAGAGAAATGACCGGAAAAGGCGCGCGTTTTAAAAATAAACGCTATGCCGTACATGTACGACAAAAACCCTTTGGTACCAGGAAGCTTCTGCCGTACATGTACGGCGAAAACCCTCAAGGGGTTAAAGAGGGTGGTGGCACCACCTTAAAATTCCCGTGGCTTACGTCGTGACATCATAGATTTTGACGGCATCTACTAGGTCCTCTGCAGTCCCTAATCAGTAAACACGAAGTACACTTTACTCTGAGGGGGCCGTAGACTTAATATAACAAGTTTCAGGAAATTTCGTGGAGCCAGTGTCACCAAAACACAAAAAATACACTTTGAAATTTGTGATGTCACGTGCGGCAACTTCGGTGCAAAATTTAAAAAATGAAACTTTAACCGAGATTTTATCCTCCATTAATAAACCTATGATGGTGAAATTAATGGCATTAGAGCTCTCAGAGTACAATTTATCAATCAACACCGATTCATCATTTCACTTTAGTGTCCCTTTAAGTTTGAAGTCGACCGGTGATTTGCACATCGCAGATCGAGTCTTCCCTGGAGTCGCTGTTCCAGCTTATTGCTGAAGCCAAGCGAGCGCTGGACCTTATCATCAGCCGAATGACCAACGACAAGATGACCACAGAACCGTACGTCGCCGACTTGCCCGTCGGCGAGCTGCTCAACCGGAACCTCAGAAACGTAAGTGTCCTTGAATCTAAGAACGTGCACAAGTGGTGCTGTGAGTTTCTAAAGAGAAAAAATTATTTAAATAGTAGCGTACTTGAAGAAGATATATGCTCAATTTTGTATTCTACTATTGTCAGGTGGTTCAGGAACTCGTGTTTAATTGGGAGCCAAAGAGATCGGCTTGTAATCGCGACAAAACGAGTGCGTTCGTGACCCTAGCATCAAACATGAGCATGTAGATCTGAAGCTAACTAAGCGCGCACAAGTGGTGCTGCGAGTTTTTAAAGAGAAAAAGATTATTTAAATAGTAGCATATTTGAAAATATGTGCTCATTCTTGTGTTCTAGTGTTGTCCTGTGGTTCGAGGATCAGTTTTTGAATCGGGAGCCGAGGAGATCGGCTTGTAATTGCGACGAAACGAGTGCATTCAAGACCCCAGCATCATCGTTGAGACACCGAGGAAAAGGTCTCGAGGTAGACATTATCGAAAAGTGCTCAGTGGAAGGCATGCTGGCTGATACCTCCTGGGAGAGCTTTGTGTTAAAGAGGCATTAAAGGCAAATGTTCGGTCGATGTGGATATTTGAAATACCGTTCCGAAAACTTTGTAGTGCTTTTTCATGCCAAGGAAATCTTTAGTTTGCAAGAAAATCACATTTTAGTGGTCCATACACCTTTAGCACAATTTGAAATGCCCGATTCCTAGAACGGCCTTCTGACATAGCATTGGCAATGCGGCCAATGCCCGCCCTTTGGTGAAAACAAGATTTGCATTATTCTCAAAGGTACTGTCAAGACGTTCCTTTTTCCGCGAATCAGGCTGAAATGCACCAGCTGCATTTTATTTTGTCTTGTAATGCACTGAAATATTCTTTATCATGTGTAGTTTGAGTACTGGTGATTAGTTGTACTGGAAACCTACTACATCTAGGGCGTAGGGCTTTTGTTCCAGAATGTCCCACAGGTGGTGCAAATTGTGTCCGACACTTACCTTAATTTCTCGATTACTAAATGCTGCTCAGTATGCTGTCAATTTAGACGTTCTCGTAAATTGACATAAAATGTTATTTGCTTTCAGTTTCCCTTCAAACAGCACTGCAAATGTTGCTGCTGAAAAGGATAACGATGAAAGAAATGTACCTTGCCCTCGTAGTGTTACCTATACTCGCGGACAACTTTTCTTGGCAATGAAAGGAAGGCTACAGAGCCGAACTACGCATGTGCTACCGCTGAAGAATATAGTCCCACAACTGTCTCCGTGTTTTCTGCGCGAGAATAAAAAAAACATTACTTTATTTTCTACGGGACGCTGTTTGAAAAGAGGGCCAGCAAGCACAAAGAAGATATTTACATTTGTTTTACTTTACGCAGTTCCGTTTCGCATTTTTTCGCGTGTGAAAACGTCGCACCTTTTACGTGCACAGTCAAAATGGCGTCTTCGTCTTCAGGTGAGCTCTCGTCACCGCCCCTCTTTTCGGACGACTCACCGAAGGAGCTTGAGACGAATATCACTAACAAATGGCTGTCTAAGCCTGTGACGGCCACTCGAATAATCAAGCAGCCATCACAGGAGATGCGCAAGGTTTACAAATCAATACGAAGTTCGAAACGCGCACCGAACCGGACTACTTCGCGGAGTAGTACATGTGCATTAGCTCCGCCTTCGTAGCCTTTCCTTCATTGCCAAGAAAAGTTGTCCGCGAGTATACATCCATGAGACGAAGTGTAGGTGAAGCCCCGTAAGCGTTGCGATTGTCTTCCCAAGTAACGACCGACACACTCCTGAATGAAAAATGTTTCTTTATTCCATTTTGACGACGTTCCTTTACTGTCTTTGCCCGCTAATTTTTCTTTCGTCTTTTTTTTTCCCCGTGCAGTCCCTAAACGTACGAGAGTTGGTGAAGTTGCGGAGTTTCTACGAAAAGGTTTTCATGACCTTCATCACTCTCATGCGGAAAAAGTGAGTGTTCCCGATGAGTTTTCCGCGTTGCTCGTTAGTGCGGTGCCTGCTTCTGAAGAATTGTTGGGGCAGTATCCTCGAGCGATTGATTACCCTCAGTGATGCGATTGCGTTCATCAGATTTCGAGTGACTTGGCCCTTGACATACCACGTGCAAGGGACTGTGTTGTTTTTGTTGTGCCGAATGCATCGTTGACAGTACGCTTCGACGCGTCCCTTGCCAAGTCACGTGAATTCTCACGACCATCTCCCCTAAGGTAATTGCCCGAGAATATGGCCCTTGAAGGGGTCCTCAACCACTATTCGAAGTAATCATCGATTGACCTCAGTATCGGACTTTATAGCCTCACAAATAGATTGCCTCAAAACTTTTTCGAATCCATCAAGAACGATCGGAGTTACAGAGATTTGTCGCACGCCCGTTTTCTCTCTTCTCTCGTCCCGATGAGCATGGTGGAAGCTACAGAGTGGGGGATGACATCGGGGAAAGAAGCTACATCATGTGTGCTTAATGTCCTTGAGCGCGCATCATAAAGCTCGCTCGCTCTCCACAGATGTGATTCAGGTGCGTGCTAGTGTTACTACTGTGTAATTTTAGCACGCTGTAGAGTGCGGCGCATGAAACGTGGCAGCACCCCGTGGCAAGAAATGCATCTGATCCAAACATCTGATCCAGCTCCCCCAAGCTGCCACTGTTGTGGCCCAGCAACTTGTTAACCTAGTCCTTCATTCTTTCATTCATTTGTTCGTTCATTCACTCCTCCTTTTCCTTTTCAGGGAAAGCTTCTGTGACATGGGAGGCGGCAGCAAGATTCGATCTGTGGCGAAGAACTTGGAACAGTTCATCGATGAGGTGGGAGTCTTAATTCACCATCCTTATGAACTCGCCTAGTAAGCCATACCTCCCTCCTTCCCATCATCCCTCTGTAAAATACTGTTTAGGATCAAGTGTAAAAGTTTCTCTGCTCCCTGCATTAGTTGGTCTCTGTGATCTCTGGTTGGCGAACATATTTAGTGTCAATTTTGTTCGATTGTCTGAAAAAAACAATGTACCAGAAAACTGTCAGGCCGACAATCAAAGCTATCAGATGACCATTATCACGCACGCTTGGCAGCGTGGCTGATTTACTTACTCTATTTAATATGTATGTAATGTGGTCTACAGGAATACCTGTAAGATACTGTAGATACTGTATACTGTAGGATACCTAATAGGATACCTACAGGATACTTGAAGCTGTTTGGCCAACAGTCAAAGCTATTGGAGTTCGTCAAGCACACACACTTGGCAGCATGGCCGATTTCCTTACTCTATTTGTTAAAGTACGTACATAATGTGTTCTACGGAGATACCAAGTATGTTTATACAAGTCAAGTAGTAATCGGAAATCCAGGTGGGAGGGGGGGGAGGGGTTTTACTTCAAAGCGCTGAAAAACTAGGCCGATGATGGTGAATACGCAGACGGTCCATTACTACTAAAATGTATTGCATGTCTGGATGACTCACAGATTCCCATGCTGCTGCTTCGGATCGAGGAACTGCGGTCGGCCGTGCTCGAGAAGCAGAGCTGCAAGGAGTGGAAGTTCCTGTTCAAGTTGGGAACATCCAAAGTGGTGAGCTTCGGATGTTCACTTCCTGTTTCTGCACAGCAGAACTTCGTCCATACGTTTTGAGGGAACAAGAACACATCAACAAATGTAAAAAAAACGTACGATCCAGTTGCGTGCAAAGTTGGGCTAGTCGGTTGATCGTTGTGGTAAAGCAGCGCAAAAACACGGCGACACAAGACAAAGAACAATGCAGGACAGGTGCTGAAAAGTGTACTGATATATGTTTCAAAGTCACAAAAGATGTCACAGTTTCATCTGCAAGGTGAAGCACTGGTAAGGGTACACTAAAGCCTCGTTAATTCTGATTTCATGAGACTGGAAAAAAAGATGTCCTAATTAACCGAAATGTCGAATTATTGAGCGTATCAAAAAAACAATAAATGTGTGTCTATTGCATCAATGCTCTTTTATTTTCTGCATGAATATGCAAATTGTGTTCTTACTTTGCTTAAGAGCAGCGTAAAAGGTGCAGAAGGGTTGCAGATTGGGCGAGTTGGTCATCCATGAACGTAGCGTGTATTAGCGCGGTAAATAAAATAAAGGGACACGACACAGACGTAGAGATAAGTAGGCACTAAGCGCCTACCTATCTCTACGTCTGTGTTGTGTTCCTTTCTTTTATGTACCGCGCTAATAATACATGCTACGTTAAAAGGTGCATTTTTTTGTCATCCAGCAACTTGCTTCGAAATGCAACTGCAGCAAAGGACCTTCCTTGTCTTAATTAATCTGAAACATGCTCTGCGCCCCTACCTTGTCGCATACCACCGCCACCAACACTACCATGCGCGTGTGATAACTTCTTCACTGCAACATGGCCGGCAACAGATCATTCGTCCATTGCCACGTAGCAGCCGCGTTTTGTGCCGACATGTGGACAACAGCTGAAATGCTCTTCATCTTCAACAGCTTCTACCATGTTTGAGTTTTGAGACATTTTGCACCCATTGCACCCAGTCGAAATGAAGCTACTGAGTGCCACACCTTCTGCGGAAGAAACCATGGTCGCTTACGGCGCGACCATGGGCAGCCTCCACACAGTTTTGAAGGCACACACACTGCCTACGCACAGAGTCAAAACGAAACTTCTGAGCACAGCGCCATATGTGCTGTAGACGAAACTGTGATCACCAGTGACGCGGTCAGAGTGTCCATGCAGTTCTGAATGCATGTGCGGCCTACCCTGCGCCTAACCAAAAGGAGACTGCCATTTGCTGCAGCCACTGCAAACGGAACCTACCTGACTGATGTGCATTCATGGTTGGTGGCTGCGCAGTCCTGGAGGCACGCAGTGAAAATGAAACTACTCTTCGTCGCAGCCACTGCAAATGAAACTACAGTCGCTGTTGATGCAATCGATAACAGCCGTGAAAGAATAGTGCTAGATGAGGTATAGTAGAGGGGTGAAGGATAAGATAGCGAAGTAGCAATCGCCTCACACTTATCTGATGTCTAATTAGAATACGAAAATTTTGCAGATAAGCGAACAAGGACTCTGGGAAAATGACACAGCACAAATACTTCCTAGCATTAACTTTTTTTTTTACTGTTATGTTCGCTGTTGTCGTGGCACACGCTGAAAAAAAAAAGAATTGCAATCTCTGTTACCCAGAGCTTTATTTGTCAAACTGTAAGTTTTGTTTGGCCATGGCAACCCTAGGACACATGTTATGGGAGTGGAAAGGAGGTGGGGATTCCAGAGGGGGACGCAGCCTCGAACCGAATACGCTGGGAAACTACGCTGCTCAGCTTTACCCACGAGGACCAACTCTAGGCCGTTCAGTGGGCTGAGGAAGCCGCCAGCTCTCAAGGGTGCATGGCCGACGCCTAGGCGGGGATATTCTCCCAAACGGTCGAATAACTCGGTGGCCTTTTTAGTAAAGCCGTTCTTTTGTGTTCTGCAGGCGTGGGTACTGAACAAACTGGTGAGCCACCGCGAGACGCTACACCTGGTGATGACGCGCCTCTGCGACCTGGTGGCACGTGACCAGTTCACCGCAGCGCTCGTCGAGCTGGGAATCGTCGTCCCAACGGGCGAGGCGCACCAGAACGGCGTAGCCGGAGACGAAGACGACGATGACATCAACACCTCATCCGCCGGCACGACGGCAGAAGAGGGGGGCCTTCCCTGCGGCGGAAGCACCGCTGGACTTGCTGCAGCCTCCGCCGAGCCCGAACAACCGCACAGCGAACCAATAGAGTCCTTGTGCCAGCCGCCGCCGGCCAGGGACAGCCGGCTGGCCAGGGACAGCTTGCGGCTCTTCCTGGACGGCAAGGACACAGACATGTCCTTCGAGATAGTTGCGGCACCGGGTAAGACTGTCTTCAGTGAAACCTCAATATAGTGAATGCGAATACGGTAAACTCTATGTGAAGGATAATCTCGTAAACTGAACTGCACCTTAGTTCAAATGGAACAACTCCTAATACGATTGGTTTCGTACTTGAATTCTGTACCCCCATTCCTCTCTCAGTAAACACAACCCCTGTTAAATGGAACGTATATTCCTGGTCGCTTCAGGTTCCGTTTAAAGAGAGTATACTTATAGCGAATTATTGCTTATAACAATGTAAGAAGAGAATAGCCTTGTCATAGTTGCAGTGTTGCAAATTTCTGCTTATAAGGAATTTTTTTATGTGTAAAAGTCATTTTCGTGTGAGATTGAACTTCGTTATGAGGTTTGACTGCATTCGTAACCAAGAAAAGCAATATAACCAAAGTTGTGCACTTAAATGGAAGCTGCTGATGAAAAGCTTTGTTCATATAATTAGCATCCAAGCCAATGTAACAAGCTGCTCATGAAAAGCTTCATTCATATAATTAGTATCCAAGCCAACATAACTTGAATGCATTATCAGACGTTATGGAAAAGGTAGTGTGTGATATGAAGTGCGTTGCACATCTCTGCAGAGAAAAGTTATTGCCAAGGCTTCTTTGTAAACACCAAAATGTCATGAGTAGGCTTGTGTGAATATTCGAGCAGTTTGAATATTTGAATGAATATTACAATATTCGAATTCGCTTTGAAACGAATTTAAATTATTCTAAATTTTGAAGTATTCGAAATGAACAAATAGACATATATAAACCGCATGTAAGCCCCTGTAAAGGTGGTTTCACTGCAGTGGAGCTGTGCTATACCATAAATGCACCTTTCCAAGGAAAATCCGCACTGCTGCGAAGCCCCACTTCAAGGTTAAATGAACATATTACCCTCACATCGATTCGTTATTTTTTAATTTTAAAAGCTTGTTATACCGGCTTATATGCTCTTAGTAAATTTCAAAACGTAACTTATTTTACATGTTATCACTTGCATTCTACCAAAAGTCAAATCCTGCTACTATTCAAAGTTGCTTCCACTTCCTTTGAACCAAAAAGAATGACATTTGCACATGCCTTGTTTCAATTTTGAAAAATATTGTGCAGGTTAGTTGGGTCATGACAAATGTGCTCATTTTTCTTTATGATATGCGATATTATACTATTCAAATTCAATTCAATATTTTTCGACGAAATCACTATTTGCTTTGAACCTAAATTTACTATTCGCACAAGCCTAGTCGTAAGACGTCTCGGATTAATTCTTTCTTTAATAATGCATCATACTGCTACGTGTACGACGCGCTTTTGCATATAAAATAACATTTTGGGAAATCTCTGCGTACAACGGAATTCTCGAAGGTCCTTAAACAAGAAAAGGATGTTTGTGTATTCCTAGTGAGTGCACACCTGGTCAACATAAACTTTCCCTCCTGCTTGCTTGTTTTTTCTAAAAGGCTACGGTGGCGATACAAGTCCGGAGCCGGTCAACGACACCGTTTCGGGCATGCATTGGCAGATCGGAGCCCACCGCGTCGTCGTGGCGACCCGCTGCAATTGGTTCAAGAAGGCGCTTCTCAGCGGCATGCGGGAATCCATCGACCGGTCAGTGGCTGCACCTCTGGGAAAACGTTAAAAGGGACTGACAACTGGCCAGAACACGTGATTAGATCCTTGTGGAAATGAAAAGACTGTGAATTATAGTGACAGATTTAAGCATGCTTTTCATGCTCCGAGTAGGATTTATATTCATAAATTACATCAAAATGTCACAAAAAGCCACTATGTCGCACAGCATAGCGAAAGAGCCTTGAAGCTAGATTATGGATTCATTCACTTTTTGTATGTGGTCTGATGCTTTCGTGCTCACCAGATTGAGAGCTCAAATTTAGAGTATGTATTGCATTATCCATCTCCCGATCTATGCTGTGCTGCTTACGAGGTAAAAGGAGTTGACTCTGAGAAACGGCGCTGCATTCTTCGCAACTTGTGGTACATGTCGAGATGGGCACACGTATGCGGAGCGTACGGCGTCTTCCGCGTTGCCACCCTGTGATTAGACACTCTGACCGGCCAGCTTTCCATTGCACTAAAGAAAAGAGGCACCATTAAAATTGGTTGATGGTCCTTCTAACGCGCGTCAGTTGCTGCTCACTGAAGCAGCAGTTCTTTCTGAGCATGTGGGATGACTGTGCTGTCGCACAGTCATCCCCACATGCTCGTGTACACGCAAGCAGTCAGTTTGAATGTGTGTGATTATGAAAGCATAGTGATTTCCGGAGAGTGCCTGGATGTAAGTGGGAACATTAATTCTTTGCAAATTAAGGTGGTAGCAGGTGAGAGCATTGGTGACGTGCAGGTAGATGTAAAGAAAGACGAGCGCGAACGCGACATGAGCGCTGGCTAGCATGTGCAAGCGCAAGACAGAAAGCAAGCACCAGTGAATGTGAGCAGATATGAACGTAAGTGAACATGTACAGGAGAACCTCATTCATTCGTTTCTGAAAAATACACAGGAAAAACGTACTATCTAGGAAAATGTACAATCCAAATGCTCTCCAACATCGCGCAGTTTCGCTTTACAACGATATCGCGAACATTGGCACCGGGAAATCGTACAAAACGGGGCTGCATCAATGAGGTTTCACTGTAGTTTGGAGGAGCATTGCTGAACGAGTGTCAACTTGTTGTATCAGTCTATGGCACATTTGGATGCACTCACACTCTCAGGTACACGTGGACATATGTGCTTGCAACACATATCACGCACATACCTTCACATATATCCACACATAACTGCCTATTGCGTGCATGACATATTGTCTTTCTGCGTGTTCACTTTGGAACTATTGTCACAAAAATTTCATTACACACAAGCCCAGCTAGCCAGATTTTACAGTGAAACTGTCTAGTGCTAGGATCAAAGAGTGCTCATGTAGACAAGATTTAGGGTCACAGTGCGTCTGACAGAATTGCCGTGTTGTGTACGTGCACGCAGATGCACACAATGGCAGACGCCTTGAATATAGTGTCCGAGTTCATTGTTTCTATTAAAACTTATTATTTCTGCAGTTTCACATGCTTGTCTATCATCACGTTTGCACGTCGCCTTAAGAAGAGGCAGCACCCACGTCAACAACTTAGACCCGATATATCTTTCACCTGGCAAAGGGTGTCGCCACCCTGCTCCCGGGGGAGGCGGCACTGACTTCGAGGCACCCTAATTGATAATTGAGACAGACACGTTGCGCCATCTCATAGGGTCAGATGACATGCCGGGTTGGCAGCGTTTTCAAACGTAGGATTGTACAAAGCATGCTTTATACAGCACTTCTCACAGGACCTTAGGTTTTGCTTCTTCATTACGTGACCTACAGCTCACACTGGTAGCCACGTGAAACGTGCGCACTAATTTGCACGCTGCGATTGGCGCAGCTGTCTTTAATAAGTCGAGTGTACCGAAATTAAACTGACGCAACCCTGAACTTTCACTGTGTGTCTCTTCAGCTTCAAAATGCAGGCAAACATGTCCCATTACAGTTCCAAAAGGGACAGACCCAACAGCTTCGCTGGTCTTCCCTCTTCACGAACGGGTGGAAGGGCTCTAAGTGTTTTGGACATTACTGACAGTTAGATGTGTACATACCATTAGTACCTCCCTCCGTCGCCATTCACCCCCGTCTTATTTCGATGCAGGAAAATAACGGTGCACGACACGCACCCAGAAGTGTTCCAGCTCTTCCTCGAGTACCTGTACCGCGGCTGCCTCGACTCGCGGCAACTCACCACCGAGCAGCTGGTCGAACTGATGCAGCTCGGCGACCGGTACGAGGTGAGTCGGCGATGGCTCGCAGCGAGCCACACCTCTGCTGCGGTGGCGTAGTAGTGCTCATTGGATATGCCTAAGCGTCGTCAAGCATGAAGGTCTTGGGATGAGGTGCCACTCGGCTGCTTCCCTGATGTAAACACCCTGCGCAAAGTCCTTTGTTGAGGGCGTGTAGCAGATGCTATCATCTGACTGAGTACACCTATGGCTAGAAAACCTGTTTGACTCATGCATGTTATAGGCAGTAGCAGGCAGGCAGGCAAAGAACTTTATTATTATCCGGAGGCGGCGCTCGACCCCCTTTAGGGGGTGACACCGGTGGGCCACTCCCACGACGGGACGGGGAGGTTAAACTCCACGGCCATGTCGCGGGCCCTCTGGATGGCCCTAAGCTGGTCTCCTTTGTCTTGGCTAGTGAGCAGATGGTTCCAGTCCGCCTCCGTAGAGGGAGACTCGCTGCTCCCGCGCAACGCAGGGCATTGCCACAGCATGTGTTGTAAGGTGCATTTGGGGTGGCCACAGCGCGGGCACCCCGGCTCTATGCCATCCATGTACTTGGAACATTTTAAAGGTGATGCATACGCCTCCGTCTGTAACAAACGTAGAGTGATTGATTGAGCCCTGTTTAAGGGGGGACGCGGCTTTCGTATCGCGCAAAACGGCAAAAAAATCGATTTTTTGAAAATCACATTTTCAGTTTCTGTAGCCCTTTTTCTATCTGATTCCAAGATATCTTCACCGAAAACCACCTAGAAGTGCTTTAAAAAATTAGTTGCGCGGGCTGAGGTGTCGGAAATTATTGTGGAGATCGCAAAAAAACTGCTTTTCAAAAAATTCTTGCTCCGCAACGGTACAACCGGGCGCCGCCATTTTGAGCTCGCCGTAAAGAGCATTTCTTCGTTTTCAAATTCCCCGCCTCAGCTGGCTCCTCGCTTTAAAAACAAGCGCACAAAAAGCACATCTCTGAAGGTCGTTTCGAGGCCTCCGATTGGCCGCGTCCGCCATGTTGCTCCAGCACGCCTCGTCATTGGTCCGATGCTCGCTCCGAGAGGACAGCCGTCTGCTGCTTACGCGTCGCGATGTTACCTGATGTTACGACTGTCGAAAATCGCGCTACTTAGTGACGCGTTCACTCGTTCTGTATGCACGGGTCGACGATAATTTAGAATATGATTACCCTGTAGTTTGACAGCTGCAAGCGGAAGCGCCGTCATCAGAGTACGAGAGACGGTAGCGTGCCGCGCTCGTCGCGAACATCGCAGATGCGCGTCCCGGGTAATTCAGCTTGTCAGCACTTCGTCCACCGTGACGAAGAACTTCGCGGAACTACTATTTGTACTCGCGATCGAACATGACGTGCTTTGAAACATCGGGCACCGCGGCCACGCACACCGCGACCGAGCTTACTGCTCGGAGTCGTGGCTAGGCCTAACTCCGCTTACGGCGCTGGTTTACGAGACGAATCCGAACTTTGCGAGCACGGACATCGCACTAGCGGACAAGCCGCACTGTGCTTCGTCGCAAGCAACAAATCGCATCGTCCGCTGGCTACTCGAAAGTGCGGATGGGCACTTTACGCATCGGCAGCGGACTCCCGGTCAAGCTCGTCGCGCATTGACCGCTCCGAGCAGCGGCTAGCAATTTCGCGCGTCGGCGCCGCAAAATGAGAGACCAAGTACGTTATGCGCCGATTTTTCGTCGCCGCGGCTGAGCACTGCGTATTGTCGCCGAATGCCGCCAGCCAGCATATCGTGCGCCGACTTCCCGGACCCCGCGGCCGAGTACATCGGCTTGAAAGAAAGCGCTGGTGACGCAATTTAGGCACGCTTGGATTCGTGCTTGGTATCGCCGCTAGCTCTGATGAATCTTCTAAAATAACGAATGCCTCGCAAATTACCGTTTCCGCGACCGAGTGGATGATGAAACGCATCACAGGCGAGGTTTGCAAATGAGCGTGGCGTGTGTGAAGCAGGGAGTTGAATTTATATCTGACCAACTCGCGTTATTGAATAAACTGCTCAGATATTTGATCCCAGAAATGTTTGCAATAACTGTGTCAATTTTCATCAAAACCTACGAAGGAATAAGAAAGTTGGCACTGAATGCCACGTCCCCCACCTTAATTTTATTTAGAAGGCCACTGGAAAGAATGATTTCCGGTACGCATCCATTGTTTGTGATGGAGACAGTGATACTTTCCTCACTCTTTCTGAAGAAAGAACGTACAGATTTATTCCACTGGCTAAAGAAGACTGTATAAATCATGTCAAAGAGAGGATGGGTACAGCTCTCCAACACATGTGTCAAGAAGCAAGAAGGATCGACTAGGAGGATGGGGCAGCCTGACTCAAGACCTGATTAAAAGACTGACTGGTTGTTATGGCATGGCTATCCGTGACAACATTGGCCTGACGCAGGACTTGATCAAAAGGCTCACCAGCTATTATGGCCTAGCACTGCGAAGCAACACGGACATCAAAGACATGAAGAAAGCAGTGATGGCCACCTTTCATAATGTTTCATTGACAGATGCAGAACCTTATCACGAGCTCTGTCCTTCCGGTGCCCGCAGCTGGTGCAGGCACCGTGCAGCAGAGGCAGAGGGGAAGCCACAACCTCCACACACGTATAACCTGCCCAACAAAGTTGTTGAAGCATTGCGGCCAGTGTACCAACGCCTGTCTGACCCTCAACTGCAGGCTCGTTGCAGTGGCAACAAGACACAAAATGCCGCTGAAAGCCTTCACTCGGTGATTTGGTCACTAATTTCTAAGCAGCAGCATGCCTCCCACTTCACTGTGGAAGTAGCAGTCCATGAGGCAGTTGCGAGGTACAATGCAGGCAACTTTCAAGCTTACACCAAGATTTGTGCTGCAATGGGTATGCAACCTGGGGCCCTTACCCTCCACAGGGCTGCTAAAAAGACGCTCAGCGAGCAAGGAAGTCATCGCACATGCATGAAGTGAAAGGGCAGAGACGCAAAAGGTTGCCTCTACACAAGGACACCAAGGACTACAGTGCTGGTGCGTTCTAACAAATGCAAACAACTTCGAAAACTTTGATAGGCTTTTTCTCACAAGTGTGTTTTGGACATTGTGCATTGCTCGTGGAAAGAGTAGCACTGGAATGACTGGACCGATTTTGATTCTGTTTCTTTTTCCTGAATCCCTGAACACTGCTTGTGGGTATGACATTCTTCAATTTCTTGTTTATGGCCCAGTTTTTTTTCTAGATCATGATTTGTCCATGACACTGTTTCTGACAATGTGTGTCAGCAGCCATGATGATCTCTAAAAAAAAAAAAGAGAATTTACTAAACAATTCTGAGAGTGTCATACCTTGTAGTCTTCTTTTCAGTAAAGATCAACACCATTTGCAGCTTCCTGGCATGTTTTGTTACAGCGCTAGGCTTTCCACGAGCAGACCATATAATTGGACCATGTAGCATGATGTAACCTGAGAACTACTCAAGGTATCATGATGAAACTGCATATTTCCCTATACGAGACACTTATTAGTATGCATGCCAAATTTCATTGCTCTAGGTCAACAAACAAAAAAGTTTTTTTTCAATGCCACCTCCCCCCTTAAGTGTGGGTGCGGGAGTGGGTACCTCCGCCTCTCCAACTGGTAATGTTTGCAGATTTCATTAAATGTTAACAACGGATCTCTGAAGTACCAAGTAACGTCCTCAGCCTCCGATTGGTTCTCCCCGACGTGGAATGTGAGACCTCGCGCCTGGGAGTGAGCCAATTCGTTGGCATTGAGGATGGTTCCGTGTACGTGTCGGCCAACGTGTGCCGGGAACCAGATGATGTGCTTTTTGTCTGACCAATTGGCAGCAGAGAGAACGCGCGCTGCTTCCCGACAAACCGAGCCCGTCATGAAAGCCCGTGCGGCTACGCGTGAATCTGTGTAAATGGCGGTGCGGTCGGTGGTAGCGAGAGCTAGTGCCACAGCGACCTGCTCGGCGCGATCAGCGTTTGAATTTAATAAAGTCATAGACGACAAGTGTTCACCCTTGTGTGTTGTGACTACCGAGACAAAGTGGTCCGTATAGCCGTATTGCGCTGCGTCTACGAAGGCCACGTTACCCTCCATAGCGGCTGCGGTACCGAGTAGGGCTCGCGCCCGTGCCTGACGTCTCCCCACATTATGTGTGGGATGCATGTTACGGGGTATCGGGGATACTGTAAATTTCGCGCACAGCTCTTCAGGGAGCTGTCGCGGGCTTTCTGGGGTTACGGGAGATTTGAGCCCGAGGTGTGCTAGTAAACGTCGCCCAGCTGCAGTGGAAGACAGCCTTACAATTTGAGAGACTTTTTGAGCTTCTACGATTTCGTTGAATGTGTTGTGAATGCCTAGTTCGTTGAGCTTGGTCGTGCGGGTGCTGCCCGGTAACCCGAGCACCTGTTTAACGCACCGGCGGATGATCACGTCCAGACGGCGTACGTCTCCTTTTTTGCCACAGGTGGGCGGGAGCCACATAGTTGATGTGGCTCATGAGAAACGCGTGGAACAGTCTGCGGAGATTCTCCTCAGACAGTCCCCCGCGCTTGTTAGCTACTCGATTAATTAATTTAGCCATAGCTTCGGCCTTCTTGGAAATGTGAGTGATACTGACGTCGTTATGGCCGTTGGCCTGAATGACCATGCCTAGAATGCGGACTTGGTCCACCGTGGGGATCGGTCTACCGTCCGCCGTCAGGACGTTGATCTCCGCGTATGCGTCTCTGCGCGCCTTGTATTTCGGGCGGTAGAGTAGTAATTCTGATTTCTCAGCCGATAGCGAGAGGCCGTCGCTGCCGCTCGTACACCAGACGGTGATGTCGTCTGCGTAGAGGGCGTGACCGATGCCGTCGATCTGTGAGAGTTGTCGCGACAGAGCGCGCATGGAGAGGTTGAACAGGAACGGTGAGATCACGGCCCCTTGGGGTGTGCCCCTCGGTCTCTTAAGCATAGGTCGGCAAAAATAGTGGAGCTCATCAGACTCAGTCGAGAAATATATTTTGCGCTTAGGGCTCACTCGGACTTGTTCTCACAAAAGCTTTCCTCAAACGAACTTACTCGGACTCAGACTCACTAAAATTTTTCTCAACTCGACTTTCTCAGACTCTGACTCACAGCTCAGTATGAGTCTGAGGGAAACAACACGACTCATGAGTGAGTTTGTTGACCTGCACTCCTAAGTGTAGTACTCACGGATTCAAACGCGACATCAAATTTTTTTAGTAAAGCGACGGGTATGCGCATTTGCTTGAGATAACCACATCTTGTTGCGATGAATCTTGTCTCTAAAGATAATGTTGGCTCTAATCTTCGCATTTGTGTCGAAATTACTGTGATACGACCCGAACTGAAGACAGTGGAAACAAAAGTATGTGCATTACTTAGCCTTAAATTGTCCCATTTCAATCTATGAGTACTCTACAATGCAGTAGCCTGAGTTCCTCTCCTCCAAGGTGGATGCATTGTTCAGGTTTTGCTGTGCCTACCCAGTCGTTATCATGTGTATACGTGTGCACGTGTGCAGTACCATCAGTTGGCACCTACCATTGGCAATGGCTCATAGCCAAGTAGGCCAATCATAGCCAGTTGGGAATGGCTTGTAGCCAGCTGTGGCAAAGCATTAGAGTATTTTGGTTGAGGAATTGCTTGGCCACTTCCTTGCTCTAAAATTCCATGCAAAGTCCTTCAATCACATCTGCAGCAGGTGTTATCTCACTATACTCAATTACAACATGAGAAAAAATTTAACCTCCGCCCACGGAATCGTGGTGCCCTTTCTCTTCACCAGTGAAAGACAGTTGCGCTAACTCGTTTCCACTCGGAAATGCAAGTACTTTTTCTCGGCTAATGTAAATACTACACATACAAAGAGTTAAGCATTCATCGTTACCATCTGAAACATTTGCTTTGGCTGAGCTTTGATGTCAGAATTCCTGACGAAATTTACCAGGACGTTCAAGTTTCCAACCTAAAACCAGCGACAACAAACGTGTGTCTGTATGGCACAGTCAACTATCTGAAACATTCGAGAAGTGCTTGACATCGTGAAAATGAGTAAGCGCTATTGGATGGGTACTTATGCAAATTCTCTCTGTAGGAGGGCATTGATGGCTGTGGGGGGAGCTGACACTGTTGTTTAGGTTGTAAACCCAGTATAGGTACTGCTGTGCAAGTCATGCGTGCCGTAGACGAGTCCCTTGATGGTACTACGCATGGGCGCTGGCTCAATCGCCTTTCCTCCAAGGCACGTTCATTGTGCAGGTTGCACAGGAACAGTCTGTACAACAGCTGTTCTGATTGTCCTTGTTGCTGTATCATCTTCAGACCCTGTCCCTGTTGCTCCCTCAACACCCTCACCTCAGCATGAAGTGGCAGGCTGGAGTGCCACACAGGACACCCTCTCTACCTCCTTTCATTAGTGTTCCTCTCTCTCCGCAAAGTCCAATAACTCTGCCACATTTCCTGTGCTGTTCTGTGAATAGTTTAAAAGCCGCTTTAAATACAACTCGTGGTAGCTCAGAAGCAAAAATGTTCCCCTGCTGATGTGAGGTCACAGATTCGATTCCCAACTCGCCACGGTGTTCCAGTGGTCACACTGCTTGACGGCTGACCCAAAGGTCACAGGATCGAATCCTGACCGCCGCGACCACACTTCGATGGAGGTTAAATGCTTGGGGCCCGCGTGCTTAGTTTTAGGCGCACGCTAAAGAACCCCAGGTGGTCCTAATTTCTGGAGCCCTCCACTGTGGCATCTCTCATAATCATATCATGGTTTTGGGACATAAAACCCCAACAACTGTATTGTTGAGTTCGCTTGCCAACCACTGTTTAGTTGGGAAATGCTGGTTGACCTCCCTGCCTTTCCTTCACTTTACTCTCTAACTTTTTTAATTTCATTTTTATTTATTTTACCCCGCAAGGCCAAAGGCATTACAGATGGGGGGGGGACAAAAAACGTACATACATGAAGCAAAACACAGTGTGTAATAGCAAAATACAGTGTGTAATAATAACAGTAAAGTAGAACAAAGTTTTATGTAAACGGTGTTGGTTAGTGCTTCACGAAAACGTTGATTGTCGGTTATTGATGCGATTTGTTTTGGGTGCTGTGATTTAAACTGCCCCCCCCCCCCCCCCACCACACACACACACACACACACACACCCTGAAAACTTCAACTCATGTAATGTTTAAGGGGAGACGTGGGTCTTGAAAAGTGTGTTTTTAATAATTGGGTGAACAGAATGAAATTTAATACACTTATTCAGTTTTTTCTGCAGATTCCAAATCTGTGAGTAGATTTTTCATAGCTGCATTAGACCAAAAGATATGCTGTTTCTACAACGTTTTCTAGCACATTTCTTACGGGGATTTTTGGCAACTTCTTTTCGTCAAACACAAAAGCAAAGTATGTGGCAAGAATGCCAGAAAGCTGATCTAGCCGATGATGCTATTTATTTTCTTATAATATTGTTTACCAAATGATAACTCTCAATAATCATAAAGTGTATGAAGCAAAAATTTTTCACTCATACTTGCGTGCATTTATTTTGCATTCGATGTTTGATGAAAACAATAAAATTAGCATCATCGGCTAGACGAGCTCTCTGGCAGTCTTGTCACATACTTTGTCCTTGTGTTTGACAAAGCTAAATTGCCAAAAAGTACCGTAAGAAATATGCTGTCAGAAATCTCATATCTTTTGTTCTAATGCAGATAATAAAAATCTACTTGAAGATTTGGAATCTGCAGAAAAATCTGAATAAGTGTACTAACTTTCATTCAGCTAACCTAAGTAATAAAAAAACTTTTTTGAAGACCCACGTCTCCCCTTAAAGCATGACCTTCTGTACTTCTGACCTGCTCAGATAGCAGGATCCTATGGGGGCGCGTGTCCCCGCTCTCGTTCAACCACTCGCCGTTGGTGCCGCTTCCTATAACCTGTTCATCTGCTACTCTGCTACTCTACGATGCTGGAGTAAGAACGCCTGTATTCTGTGACGAATTGCCGGCATTATGTGATTGTTTCTGCAAACTTAGACGGAGGGTCAAGTAAGCTATTCAGTGCGGTTAAGTATTTACTGCACATTGGTTGGCTAACGTAAGAAGTGGTAGACTTGCATACTGTTGGACGGCTGTGTCCTTTTAAATGCAAAAAAAATTCTAATTCACTTTCCGTATTTTTATTTCCAAAGTATTTTGCATTTATGCGTAATAATTACACGATATGAGCGCTCTGCGCTGGCGAAACATCATCACGAGCGTTAAAGCTGATGTCAGCGAACAGGTGCTGACTAGTGCCACAACGTTTGTAGGCTACGTCTCTAGCGGCAGGATGTATGAACTAGAACGTGGGCGCTGGAGAGGGAACATCTGGGCAGGTCAGGAGTACGGTAGGTCGTGGTTTAAAGAACTTCACTGATGCTGCTAATGCATCACCCTTCAAGTAAAACTGCAACTTTTTGTCTCTCTACTCGTCTGCAATCTTGCCGTCTTGTAATTCGACAGGTCGACTTGCTGAAGCAGATCGCTGAAGACGCTCTTCGTGATCATTTGGACGAAGACTCGGCCCTGTTCCTTCTCAATTTGGCCGACCAGCTCAATGCCAGAAATCTGAGGGTAAGTGTGGCAAGGCACATCAGTGTTTACGGGCACAGCAACATTTGTGGACGCGTCAGTGTTTACGGACACAGCTACATTTGCAGTTAACAGGAATCTAGTGCAAGTTGGTTGGTTCATGATTTTGAGCAATTTTTTCCAGCACGAGACAGATGAAGACGAAAGACAGAGAAACAATAAGACACAAAAATAAGTGCTGACCGTTTGTTCAAGTTTATTGTCTCTTGGTTTCATCATCGTTTGTTTCGCGCTGGGAAAAACTTGCCACATTTGCAGACATGTGAGTATTTACGGACACAATGACATTAAGACATGTCAGCATTATAGGGGGCACTGGCTGCGGCCAGGCCACACGGCCATGGACACAGTGACATTTACGGGCAAAATGCGAAAAATGCCCACACACTTATACCCATGCCACACGGGCACAGAAAATGACATTTACCTCCTAATGCCTTCACATTTAATGCCATTCGCGCGGTGCCACACGGACGAACGAAATGGCATTCGCCCAAATGACATTCGTCACCTAATGCCATCGCCAGAACTCATTCGACTGAGAAATGCATACTCTCGACAGCACAGCTGACGAAGTGCGGTATAGCTAAATTGTATAAAACGACATCCTATTGAGCTGAAAATAAAGTTTTCACGTCTTTTATTTACACTAATAACTTAAACAAGTGCTTCAAGCGCTGTATTTTGGTTGCAATGGTCGCCATTTTCTTTTTACGCTGTGGATCTGACTAGCGTTGGCTTAGGTTGCTACAGTCGGCTACAACGTCGTGAAACAAAGCAACGAAGCAAAGCTTACGGCAGCGTAATATGCTTATTTCTGCATTTAATTATTCTAGGAGGTATATGAAGCTTGTAAATACATGTTTATTTTTTTATTACTATTCAACAATTGCTCACTACAGAAGATGATGCGATCGACATCATCAAGTCAAGTGTCATTAAGTTTGGATGTGTAGCAGCTCCGCCGAAAAAAATGTCATTCCGGAACTGAATGCCTTCACTACCGAATGTCATTTTCTGTGCCCGTGTGGCACGGGTATTACACTTAGGTGTGCGTTACAGAGCTCCAGGTGGCACAAAAAATTAGCTCATAGCCTTTCACTGTGGCGAGCGTCACAATCATATCTTGGTTTTGGCATCTAAAACTGGAACAACTAATTTTTAAATGCCCAAGAAAACTACTGTCTCCAGCCAAGCAATCAATACTTTGAGCGGAATGTCCCTGCTAGACCACAATGAATACAGGAATACAGTAATTTGGCTAGTTGGTTCTCTGCAGTAAATTGAAACCATAGCACTGAGTAGAAGGGACATTGTCTATCCAGAAAATTCTGGTTTGGGCTTGCGGCAATCTTTCTTGTGTTTCATGTTGTCAGCATAAGTAGGCTTTCAGATATAAAATCAGTCGATAGTTGGCGCGCGTCCCACCGTCTTTCTCGTCCCCGTCATTTCAGTGCTGGGGCCTCAATTACAGCATTGAGTAGTTGTGTCACTGTCACGTGTCCCGGTTATTGTTAGGAAACGTCTTTTGGTTGATGTGACAGTTCTTCAAGTGTGGATATTTATGTTTTTCTCTCAGAATTCGGCGCTCGAGTTTGTCGCCATCAACAAGGACGTCGTGAAAAGCGACGGCTACTCCGAGCTTCCGGACGACCTGCAGACCGAAATAATGGAGACCATTACGTGGTTTGAGCTCAGGTCTGGATCCATTTCCACTTGTCTCCAGTGGCACAGTTGAAGTTGAAACAGGATGAGAGTGAGAGGACCTAACGAATGCATTAATTAAGTTATGAAGTGCTGAATGATGCAGAGGCAATAATCGGCCCACGTTGCAGACGACGAGCTAGTGGCTCTTTGTGCTGTGCAATTAAAGCAAGAGCCTTAGTCCTTTGTTAGACGAAACCAACAGACAATGAAGCTAAGGGAAGTATAGGGGCCATTACTTGCACATTTAAACTGTAGTATAGTAATTGTGGTATACATGGAAAGGAATTAAAGCGGACAAAAAGACAACTTGCTGGATTTAGGGACCGAACCTACAACCTTCAGATAATGCGTCCGATGCTCTACCAAATGACCTACAGCAACGGTCACTTTCCCATCCACTTTATTGGGTATTTATGTTTTGTGTAATTCTGGGAGCGTTAGCCAGTGCCGCTCACAGCCATGTCGTAGCATGTGATCTTATTACAAGCTGGAAGCTGACCAATGAACCCTCATATACTGCCATCACGTCTACCAGAACGAGGCCCTCGATGTGAATGAACGACAGAGGGGGGGGCATTGATCGAGATCTTGTTTGTTTTATTAGACGCAACCTAATGAAACCAACAGGCAGTGAAGCTAAGGTAGGGAACATTACTTGTATGTTTTAACTGTAGCATAGTAATGATGGCAATGAATGGAAAAGAATAGGGTGGTTTTGGAAAGAACACAACGCCTCTGTGTATTCCGATTTTTGCGTGACTTTGAGCTCCCTTCAGATCGTCCGTGCAGATTAAATTAGTACCTTTTCAGACATATTACAGTTTCAGCTAAAATTGCTTTGATATAGTGCACATAAAAGGCATGAAGATGACGAAAAGGACAGTTTATCACACCTCCCCACCCCTTTCTTTTTCGGGTTCTCACGGCGCCCATCTGTGTGCCGTGCTCTCCTTGAAGCAATTCATGCAAAGCCGAGTGAATGTGTGCCGTTTACGCAAAGGTAGGCCTTACCTAGCTTGATTCTTTGGTTATGCATGCGGTAGCCATCGTAAGAATTCAAACTTGCAGCTTGATTTTTCTCCCGAAATTTTTAACCCGCGTAATGAGCGCGCCCCCGAATCTCGGTAAACTTTTCGAGAAAAAAGGGTACGAGTATTATTCAAGTAAATGCGGCAGAATAGTTGTTGAAAGTTAGCGCTGTGTTGTGTCGAGTGTGCCTTTTCTGTTGTCCCGGTCTTTAGCTTACGCTACCATCAAGTAAAATTCAATACAATACCAATAAGCCCACATTGCCACCCTCATCGACTTTGTGAATCGTCTTTTTTTCTGTGCTCCAGGTTCTTTACACAAAGAATGCAATGCCTACTGGTATAGTATCCTTCCTCCCTCTCCCTCACTCCCATGTAGAAGTTCTCAGCGATCCGAAGATGTGATACCATTCGGGTGCCAGTTCGAGCCCGCCAGTCCCAGCTCGGCATCGTCCAGCCTACTCGACATTGACGAGTTTGCCTCGGCGCTGAGCATCTCTGGGAAGGAGACGGATGCAACGCAGGTCAGTTGTCGAGTGCGGCAGCGATCGTACGATAAACTCGGCATTGCATTCGAGAGAATCATAACATTTGACGTAACATTGCAGCATGTATCCGTGTGTTTTTCTGCTGCGTTAGATGAGTTGTTGCGACATCGTGTTAAATGAAGAAAGTCTTAAATGCTCATTAAACGCGAAAATTGACCGGCAGCGTTGGTGCACTGCGCCATCGTGTGGTAACATCATCGTGGCATCACAGATTGCCAAAATTTGTGATGTCATATGATGACGTCATCACATGAGATCAGCCCTGGGTCGAACGTAGGCCGATCACAGAGACAATGCAGAACCAGGTGAGATGCAGGAAGCTTGCACTGCCTCCGATCCTGGAGGCAGTGCAAAGTCCGTTAGGTGCAGAAAGCTTTCGGAGGGCAGCGGTGCAGGATCAGTACATCGACTAAAAAAGAAATGAAGAAGATGGCTTTCGCCTACCAGTCGTCTAGTCGTCTTAGGCCAATGCATAAGGGATACTGTGAATTTATTGTTCAGCGTGCCTGCGCCTTCATTTGCATTGTTAGCGTCATTCCCGCCTTACGATTAAGTGGGGAGGCAGCTCTTAAAAACAAAAAGGTACCAAACGTTTCGTGTGCCTTATCCCGAGCAAGATTTTCCCTAAACTTGGAAAGGTACAACGTGAATCTGGATATCCGAATAATCTGGTGTGAGAACTGTATGCAGTAAAACAAGAATAGATGTGCTGAACCCATATGAAAAAAAAAAAATTATGGTATGTTGAACATTTATGAGTGAGTCCACATCAAACTGGGATTTCACTCACGAATGTTCAACGTAGCCTAAAGCTTGTTCAAGCAGGTTTAGAACATCCGTGTTCATTAATAGAAACAGTTAACAGTCCATATTATAGGTGATATAGGTGATACACACCTGTATAGTACTTCGTAATCCTCTTCGTTTAGGAAAGGTTTTGCCCGGAAAGAGGCACATGAAATGTTTGATATCTTGAAAAGCTACATAATGTATCAAAAGAATAATTGCATATTTGAGACTAGCACACAAGTACACATAAACTCGGCAAGTTTCAACAAAATCAATGAAGAATTAAACGAAACATTTTAAAGAGCAGCATCTCCCTTGAGGCAAAACAAAGGTTTCTTGCCACTTACGCGAATGTGTTATCACTACAGCGCTGTGCACTTCTGAGTAGATCCCTGAGGCAGTGCGATTTCACGTGAGGTGCAGAAGACTTCACAGGGTTTTGGGGGGAGGAACAGTGCAATGAGACTGAGAACCTCAGAGAAATTTAAAGGGGCCATGACACCTAATTTGCGATCGTAATCCGTATTATGTGGGATAATCTTTCTGTGTTCACAAACAAGCTGACGAAATTTTATCGCATTTGGTCGAGCACTTAATTTATAATTTTAATATTTTTATAAAGACGCAAGTGGCTTGAGAGTCAGGCAACACTGACGCACCCGCGAGCAGTGACATAATCAGCAGCTTGCTGTGCGAGCGCCTGCATTCCGGGGAACGATATTGTTGCCTGGTCAACTGCACGTCCAGCCGAGCTATTTCAGTTTTCTTCAGCTTGGCATTGAAATTTAACTATTTGCAGCGGCTTAAACTTTGGTAGAAGACGACGGCTCACTTGATGCAGCCCATGACGTCACACACGCCATGGCTATATGGCAGTCGCTGGTGGGCGGGGTTTATAGTCGGTGACTTTGGGGTTTATTTTGTACCGAAATATTTTTTCACAGTGCATTATTCATGTGTGCATATGTAAAATAGACCCTCTACTTTTATTTTTTGCTGAAAACCGAAAATTGTAGGATGGCCATGCAGGCCCGTAGCCAGGGGGGTGGCCCTAGCCCCCCCCCCCTGAAATTTTGGTCAGTAGGTGTTTTTACCAAATTAAATAAAAATAGGCGTTTTTTCAAATAGTCAAGGTTTTCAGCAAGTGCCCCCCCCCCTTAAAAAAATTCTTGCCTACGTGCCTGTGGCCGTGTCATGGCCCCGTTATGGGTGTCTCGTGAGAGCGTATGCTTTCATCTATGATTTCCTTAGCGTTTTGTAGTGGGACTATGACATTTATTGTTTGCTGAATAAATCCAGTGAAAGCAAAATTACTAGAAAGTTCTTTCACGCTCCACAGGCGGAGCAGGGAGCCGCGCACTCAAGCGCTGGAGTTCGCTGGAGAGCTCCCGCTGACGCAGGACTCTGCGCAGCTCGAGGTCTGCGTCGAGCAGCTGCGCGACGTCGTCGGCGAGGCGGTGCCTCGCGAGGCGCTCGTGCAGGTCAGCCTCGCAGCCGACTACGACGTCAACCGAGCCCTCAACTTCTTCTTCGCCTGATGATGATGAAAAGGAAATGGGGCGAGGATGGGCCGTACAGCAGCACTTGAGGGAAGCGACCGAAAAAAAGTTGGAATAGCACGCCTTGTTGGGAGGCGCCGGTCAGTGATCGGCGCTCAAGGAAGTAGTTTTCGCTAGCTCGGATCGCGGCGATCGGTGACGTTTTTCTCTGATCCACGAAAGAGGGGCATTGTAATGGCGAACTTACACTGTAACAACGGATCAACGCTATGTGCACCACATATAGCCCAGCAGTGGAGTCCTGTTGAAAAATGCATGCAGGGCGTTCTTGCGCTTCCGCAGTGCAGCATAGGCAGTGTGCTCACTTACGCTGAGCGTGACTAGGGCCGAGGTTGTTTTCGTTTTTCAGTCTTTGTTGCGGGTATCGTGAATTTCAAAGAGGCGCGTTACTATTGTTATTGAAATATTTAGTCCTGCAGGTCGCTTCGCTCTTTGTTTTCGTGTTCGCACATTTTGTGGTATGTTGACGGTACCACTGGCGAAATGCAACAGCTTGTCAGAGGAGCCTGCCTATACATTTCGTTTCTAAAAGGCCAATGCACCCCCCCCTCCTAATTGCAAGTCCTGAACGTTTTTCTACTCCTAACCACATGGCAGATTTCCCAGTTGGAACCATTCAACTCTTCCATTACTCCTCAAAGTGGTTATAAACTTTCCATGGATACGTGCAATTGGTATTGCCTACAGTCTGGTATTGGTACCGCATCATCGTGGCATTGCCCAGTAGCACTCTCACTTGGTACCTCCTCAGCTAAGAGCCACTACGGTAGATACTTTCGTTACGTCAACGCAGTATAATTCTCTGTTGATCTATGCAGCTGGTGTCACCCACTGATTTTAGCATTGGTTGTGGTACCGCACTGTGATTGTACCATTGTGCGGGTGTACCACTCGTGGGAACCACTTAATGCATTCTCCCCAAATCGGTGATACTCCACAGATACAGGCCTCTGGTATCCCCTCTGGGAAATGGTATCTGGTAGCAACTCGTAGTACGGTCTGATGGCATTGTTCTGTCATTACCTCGTCCATAAAAAACTAGTCGACTGTACCATCCCCTGGTGGCTCTGCAAATTTGAGCCGTCGGTATCTCTCGTTGCTTGGTATTGGTAGCACCTAATAGCGGTGGGCAGTTGTACCAACCTGCAAATGTTGCACCAAGTTTACTTTGGGCTTTTGTGGTCGTATGTGCTGCAGTGCAATCTGTAAAACGAACGTTAGCGTCGATTACGTCGGACAGGTGACTGGCAGTTTTTTTTTATTTGCATTCTCTTCTGAAAAGCATCGCTTAGCCATGGCTAGTAACAACCGCGACAAGTATGGCGTAATAGTTACAATGCTGGAGCTCGAATGCTATTGATAATTAGCTGCGGGACTAAGTTAATGGCTTCATGGGTCACGTGCAAGACTTAAGTAAAGCGGCACTCCGTGTGCTTCTGTCATGGGCTTCGTCGAAATCGGCTTAATCCTCACGTGCGCATCTTGCACAGGCTAATGCGAAGGCACTGTTTGTTTCCTGCCTCAGTAGGGCGTACTTTCTGCTGCTCTTGGGAGTTAAAAAAAAAGATAGACGGAAAGAGAACAAAGCATTTCTTAGAAGAGCACTGCCTTAGTCGAGATGAGCGATGCTTTCTTTATTTGAGAACAAGTGCTGTGCCAAGTGATGGGCGCCACACCTCGTGGAAATGGATGATCAGTACTCGGCGGTGTAGTGTGTGGAGATTTTGTAGCGCATAATGCGGGGAAAAGCAAAGCAACAGTGACAAAAGCTCTTAGCACTAGGAATGCTAGATATTTTCCTGTTTCTTAAACGGACACTGAAGAGAAAACCAATCTTTCTTGTTAGTAAATTACTCTTTCACATTTCCAAAATCGCCACGCTTGCCATGAGGAGACGATTTTTAAGCAATAAAACATGCAAGAAGAAATGGTGGGTGGCGACTCCACCTTCAAATTCATGCACCAAACGCCGCAACATTATAGATTATGATGCCATCTACTAGGGCTTACGTAGTTCTTAATTGGTAAAGCTGAAGTACATTGCCCTTTGAGGGGGCCACAGACTTAACATACCAAGTTTCAGGAAATTTCGTTGAACCAGTGTCGCCAAAGTACGAAAGATCACTTTGAAAATAGGGACTTCACGCGTGGAGATTTGGCAGAAAATTTAAAAATAAAACTTGACCTTGATTTTCTCCTGATAATAAACCTATGATGGGGCAATTTACATTAGAGTTCTGAGTAAAACTTATTAATCTAAACCAATTCATTGTTTCATTTTTTTGTCCCTGAGCATTAGTATGTGTGGTTCTGACACGTGAACCTAAGTCCGAGTACACTAGTGCTATTGCAATCCTCATTGAACACTATTGGGAGTCAAACCTGGAAACTTCGTAAGGCCACGCACATTCAAAGCCTTTCCTTTAAAATTTGGTTACAAGCCCGCTTCAGCAGGCTGTTTTATAACAACATGCACCACCCATGGTTATGAAGTTCAATAAGTTGAGACCTGGGCTAGTTGGTGACTGAACCATATAGGTAATGACCCATGATTAGGCCCTGTTTGCCACCTCCACGGCTGTTGCTGGCCCACACATTAAGCTCCACAAAATCTGCAGGGTGCTTTCGTGTGGATACGTTGCCCTCGCGTCATAGCTGTCGTGTCCGCGTCGAGAAGTGATGTTGCTGTGTGCGACACCCACTGCATTGTTTCCACTCTGCAATTTCTCTCTGTCCGTCCCCATCTGTGGCAACGATGCGCGTCAGATGAACGGTCGAAAAGATTCTCCCTTTCACTGTTCCACTTACGGGGAACCCGCATTTGTGTCACGCTGTGTCTTCGAGTGACGGCTTCCTGCGATACGGGTGATCGCGGCATGTTTGCGACTTGCTGTTGCACGTGACTTAGAACGTAGCGAGGATTGTATGTTTCGCGAGTGCCAGCTGTGAGCATTGTTGTTGCGCATTTCCAGAATCGCTGCGGCCGATGCCTGCCTTTCGCATTTTACGGGAGCGCCCTCTCGTAGCGACAGAATGGATGACGGGAGAAAAAAAACGTCGGGAATTCAAAAAGGTGTGAGTGTCTTTCAAACATGCTGCGCTCTCTGTAAGCAGCATCGTGTGCTTTCGGGCGCAAGCTTCTTGTGACGGTCTACGTGAAAACTTGAGCTTTTGGGTGATGTCTTAACTTGCTCCTCATGTAAAGTGTTGTTGGCATATACGCGCTCAACTGTATGAGAAACTTGGCTTGTGAACGTCTAGTTGATGGTGTGTCAGTGTTGGCGGGTGTAAGTCCATGGATCCTGTGAACGGTCACTGCTTTAGGCCCACAGTTTTGTGTCTGTACTCCAGTGCATCGTTTAAGCAACCCTCGTTACGCAAGTATAGCTGATAGCTCGAACAAGAGCAGTTTTCCAGAGCGATGTCTCGGAAACGGAATATCAAGTGTGACAGTGCTGTACGTTCCTTCGACTAAGGCATTTGTGACTTTTATATGTGATCCTCTTGCATATTCCTGTCGACGTGTTTAAAAAACGGAAAAGCTGGGGTTGAACACGCGATTGGTCCTAAGGACACGCCTCTGTCACGAGTCCAGTTATACTGAATCGAGCGAAACCACATTTGTCACCGAGGTTGTGCCAGGAGTTGTAGCCGGCAAAAAAAACTCGCGACTGTGACAGTGGGCCTATGGAAGTTATCTACGTATGCGTGAGTGTTTGCATTGTCTGTCGAAAAGCTTTGATAACGAGCAGTCTGTCTTTTTGTGGGCGGTGCCCTTAACGAAGCCTGTGAGTCTTATACGCAGTCTCGTACGAGTCACTGATTGCATCAACCTGTTCCCACGTTTTGCTCACATTGTGTTATGTGGACAAGCTTCGTGCTGGACTTTCTAGCTTGCTTCGATTATAGTCAGCATGTGCGTGCGCTCTTTGGCAAGCGCGTCGCATTTGCAGACTCCAACTTCATCATAACAAGAGTTGTCACGGGCGAGTCTGTGGGGCTGGGCCCAATACTGCATGCGTTAAGACACGGACTCAAGTTGTTTTCTGTGCACGTATCTTCGCTCTCGCGCCCTCGTCTCGATGCGTGGCACAGTTAACGTGGTCAACGCGCGCGATTCGAAATCTTGCAAACGGTCGAAACTTCCTCGACTTGACGGAAGTTAAAAGAAAGTTGTTGAGGCAGAGTTCCGAGCTGTTAGTACAAGCAATCGCGTACGACTCTTTGACATTGGAGTTTTCGAAATTATGGGAGCGATGTGCGACGCAGCTGCCGAAAGTGGCCGAATGAGTTGGTGTCGCCTGTTGTGGCAGCACCGTCAGCACGCCAAGCAGCCCAAATTAAGCATTTCGACAATTTTACTATACTAGGTACAAACGCTTTCTTGTCCCCCTTGGCTGTGCTGAACCTCGTGAAACGGATAGGTTGGAACTAGGCGTGCTTGTCTTTGTACTTGAAGTGGTTTCAGTGTGCGCTAAATTAGCCATTAGCCGCAAGCATTCAGGCTAGCTTGTAAACCAGGAATAACAACTAGCTGAGGGATTGTCACAAGTTGAGCTAAACCAATAGGCATACCAAATATTGTGATTCGAGGCGTCATTAGTCGCTGCACTCCCGATCCAGTTCTTTTTTCGTACTCACTCTGCATGATCCTGTGAAGGTTATACTTGTGCATTTGGATATTTGTTGGCATGATGGAACTTCAATGGGTTTCGTTAATAGTGACGCCGAGAGCCTGCAAGTATGTGCAGGCATGGCCCGTCAACATTAACGAGCTAGTATTCATCGTAAACAAAAGAAGCGTTCAGGTGGTAATGCTTTCGTTACATTCAAAGATTTTTCAGGCATGCTGTAATGTCTGCATGTGTCCGTTTGCGACGCCGACAAGGGTCAGAAATGTATAGATTGTTATAGGTGGCTATATTTTTGTTCGTTGTATTCGACGTGATAATACCTTCATGCGTTCGATAATTTTTCGCAAGCCTGCTGTGACGTCAGTGTGTCAACATTCGTGACAACGATGCAGTTCAGAAACGAAGTTGATGTTACAAGTCGTCAGAACTGTCTTTTGCGAGGTAATGAAAGCGTATTACGACTTATAGTACTTTCATTGTATTCTAGTTGTCATAACGTATTGTCACGTTGTATTGTCAGTGTGTTTGTGACATGTTGCAGGTGACGACCAGTGCGGATTTATTTGTTATCTGGTGTTGTTTTTCCAGGTAAGGAAGCCACATTTGACATGATGGTACTTTGTATATTCATATATGTTACAAGGTGATTGCACGTGTCAATAGGGTGGTGATGCTGGCGTATGCGAAAACGAGTATTTATTCGTATAGTATCTGCTTTTACCCAAATTCCAATGTTTTGCACTTTCAGCATTGAAGTGCAATGAAGGACTGGGCAGGAATGCACACCTAGCTTCTAGTGCATTTGACGGGCCTTAAACCATTCCACAGAGCGCTGTAACATGACGGCCAACCTTGAAGGGAATATGGAATTGTCTACTTGTCAAGAGATAGCGACGGGGCGAGTTGGTTAAGGTACTTTCTGCAAACACGGCGGCAAGCAGTATGTCCGCAGATTCGCAGAATGTTTGTCAAGGGAGAAAACATATACGTGGCATTTTTTGAGTCACCTGACAACAGTCACCCAAGAGTTTCTTCGTTTCATTTTCTTCTGCACTTCAACGTATCATAAGTTTGTGTAGGAACAACGTAAATTTTCGCACCTATCGAAACAGAGTGAAAACTTAAGGGGACACAAAAGAGAAATACAATTCTTCCTATTAGAATTAATCTTTTGCAATTCCAAAATCTCCACGCTTGCCGCGAGAAGAGCTTGGTAAGTGAGAAAGCGCAAGAAAAAATTGCGGGGGTGGCGACGATCCTAAAATATTCCACAGCCAACGCATTGACGTCATAGACTTTGATGGCGTCTACTGGGTCCTACGTAGATCCTAATTAAACTCAAACCTCGATATGATGAGCACGGAATAGCGGAAATATCGGTTATAACAAGTAGTAAACGAAGATAGTTTGCAATAGATACAGTGTTAGAGAATACTTTTATAACGAATTTTCGGATATAACAAAGTTATTTCGTGTAAGAGTAACTGGTTATAATGAGGTTGAGTGTACTAAAAATGAAGCAAATTGTCATAAGGAGGGGGACATAGACTAACATCCCAAGTTTCAGGAAATTCTTGAGCCAATGTCGCCAAAATATGAAAAATATATTTCGAAATCCATGACTTCACACATGGAGATTTCAGCATGAAATTTAAAAATAAGACTTTGGCTTTGATTTTCTCCTCTATTAATAAACCTCTGACGGTAAAATTGACATTCGAGTTCTCTGAGTACAATTTATCCATCTAAACTGATTCATTGTTTTACTTTTGTGTCCCTTTGACACGAATGTGCGGTTCTTACACGTGAACCTAAGTCCGAGTACACTAGTGTTATTGCAACATAAGAGTCAACTCATATGTATTTTGTGCTTGCCAAACAGAATAGCTTGCAAGAAGTACTTAGTTGTGTTTCTGTCTTCAGTCTGTCATCTCCTTCCACGCTTGAAAGCTATAGAGGACCACCTTGCTTGGCTTTGTCGGGAAAGAATGCTTACAATAGCCATCAAACGACAAAAAAAAACCTGTTGTACATAGTCGTGCTGTTGAACATGGCTTTTCAAAGATTGGTTAATCCACGATGTATCTTCCCCGCGCTGCCACACGTTGGTGTGGTCTTGTAAACCAGGCGACTGCATGCAGTGAAAATCATGCCCGGCTATGCTTTTCTCTTGTGACGCTTGGAAAAGCCATGCTGTCTTCGCTAAAGATTTTTCAGTGTATATCAGTATAGCAAACTGCTTTAGACGTCTGGTAATATTGAATTGAGGTTCCAGCATGTCTGAGTGTGGTCAGTGAACGAGCTGCAAGCATTTCTTTTAACCAAAGAGATTTGTATAATATTTCTGTCTGAAATTCATGCTTCCCTATCGTGGTACGTGTAATCTTTTACAGTCCACGCTTTTAAACCAAAGATATCAGTTTTTTTTTAAACTATTGCCTCTAAGGACTGCTTCATTGTCATGATAATCATGCTGTTTCGCGCTTCCTGAAATGGAATTTTTTTCCCGAGGGCATTGAAAATGGGGCTGGGTCTCGAAAACACTTTGGCCCCATTCTTTGTACAGTTGGTCTTTCGGTGGCAGTTGCGATTGCCACGCTATCACAACTGAAAGCTTACGATGTCATGTCAACTGATTTCCAGTTTCCCTAGTGTCCATGCTCGATGTTGCCGCTGCTCCAATAAGCTTCAATGACTCGTCTGCGTTTATGGCAAACATGTTTTGTCAAGTTTGTACTAGCTCGTGTATTTGCACCGATCGCATGCTGCAATAGCTATGTAACTCTTTGTTTAGTTCCTTTGCCCTTCAAACCTGTCGCACAGTCGTCAATTGGCAAGGAAGTCTAAACCTTGTTGCGGAGCGTAGAGAGATGGTAACAACTTGCACAAGTACGCTGCGATCATCCACCCTCAAATGTCAGATTGGATTGGATTTTGAATTCTCACCTCAGGATGTCCAGGCACGCCATTAGCTGTGAAGCGAAAAAAGTAACCTGACAACCCGCTGACCACTGCATGCTGGACTCTTCCATCACATGGACATTGTACTGCCTGCTTACCTTCATCACCTTGCTGTTTGACGTTCACTTCAAGAACATTAGCACTTCGGTTGTCAACCAACTCCGTATAGCCCTGGACAGTGGTGTGGCCTCAAATGTAGCCACACTGTCATATGTAGCCTACACATAAAAACTTGAACTGCACGTAGTGCCTCAGATAAATACGCTACTCATCACATTTCTGAAGCCTACTTTTGGCCTAAGGTGATTAGGCTTAGCCAAACATTAGGCCTAACAACTTTTGGGCCAGGCCAAGTTAGGCTCAACCAAATGTTAGGCCTAACAACGGTTATTTAACCATGACAGCATTGATATAAATTTAGTTTCTTGGCTAAACATGGCTGTTGTGCATACAAGCGGGCTGAGATCACTCACTGTAACTTGTTGTGACTGCAGTTAGTTACGGTCGATCACTTTTCCTTGCGCTTAGTCATATAATCTTAATTCGAAAGGCAAGGGAGTTGGGCATGCGATTGGGCATGCGATTGCAGAAGGCTGGATTATCACGTGGGAGTGCTCGGCAGACGGAACTCGTGGTTCAACAACTCTCTGACTGCTCTCGTCCAGCAACTTTCCTGCATCACGATCGCAAACGACAATGCTAATTGGTCCTGAGAGTTAATAAGTAAAACAAGGGGAGGACAATTTTCCAGTTGGCATTTGTGTGACCGCGCTAATATTTTTAAGGCATACACTTATATGGTGCTTCCAGTGCACGTAAACTTGCAGCAATGTTGTTTTGCTTTTTAATTCCGTGCACATTTCTGCACAGCCCTCTACTGTCACATTTAAAACCGATTTGTATAAGTGGTTTGACGTGCGTGTTGCCAAGTTGACGCGGGTGTTGTCTTGTGACTCATCATGAGTGAAAGCAAGACTGCTGAGCTTTCATGGTACATGGCTTTATGCTTAGCGCAGTTTAGCAGAGATCAAGTCTTGTTTGCCGACTTGCATTTTTTTTTTCCCATTTGAAATGTTAAGTTTGTGCCCTGCAGTGAGAGATGCATTCCATTCAGCATCACACGAGCCTTTAGAGTCACGTTCGTCCACTTTCCGCGGGCCTAGGTCATGACCTCGTACACTGTCCGACTTTAGCGCGTTGTTGGCCTTTCGTAGCAAGGGAAAACTCGGACGATAGACAATCTGGTGATGACGCAGTGGGGTTGAAATCCTCGTTGACGACACTTAAAATGCCAGTTTCACCATGAACCGGTGTTAAGTGGGGCTTGTGGCGGGGACGACCGAGTCTTTCCAGTGCAGTTTCGCTTGTCTTTAGTCAGGGAATGGATTACTGAAACTCTCTAAAGCACTTCATGTATGCATGGTAAACAAATGACGACCCCGTAGCACCGAATTAGTAAAAGGGCAATGGCATTTTTTTTTTAACTTTTCTGGTTACCCTCTCCTAGGTTTTTCATGTGAAATGTAGACAACACTGGTTGTGCTAGGCTTGTTAGACACTCCCTTGCATTTAAGAACTTTGGTTTAGCACCGTGGCCTCTTTTGTGTTGAATCAGATGAAGCGAAAAAAATGACGATAAGCGCATTTGTGCTGGGACTAGGTGAGCAGCCGCTGCGTCATCGCAGGTGCTCACAGCTCGTAATGAAGTCCAACTGAGCTATACGGAAACGTATTAGCATACCAATCTCATTACGTATGCTAAGCTCAACAATGTGCTAAACAAACTTTCAGCGAGATTTGCTGTTAAAGCGCTTGTTATCATTATTACGTTTATTTCAGTGCAATACTTACACGGTCCTAATTGTGGTCATTACTTGAGGTGGAAACGTATAAATTGTGTTCACATTCGCTCACGTTTCTTGGTATTTATCGGCCTCACTCATAAAGCTTAACCGCGATATTAACGAACCCGAAATCCTCATATTTTGCTAAAGCACTTTGTCGTTATTCTTATTATTGCTAGTGCTTCATAAATTGAGAAACACCCAAGTCAGGATTGTGTGACAATAAGCTTCAGTGCACCTAATTAGGCAGGTGTGATGATCAGTGCCTAAATATTTAATATAAAAAAAAAAGTTGGGCAGGCCAACAAACCTTGTTGCAGCCATGCAGTACAATGTTAATAAGTAAATCTTTAAACTATACTTATGTGTAGCCTCTTGCATTTCTGTGTCGCATTTCAGCAGTGTATGCGTGTTGTTGGCCATCTAGCACCTTTGGGTTAACCTTCAACTTTACTAATTTGGACAGAGCCGCAGGCCTTTTAGTCACACTTAGAGAGAGAGAATGTAACAACTGCAAATCTATCTTTGTAGTTCTGTGTACAAGCTTGTTTGCCGGCTAGTCGTTCACCGAGTTGGGAAGGTCATAGCCGTATGTCAGTCGAATGGGTCGAATGGGAATGGGCTTAGGTCATTCGAATGGGTAAATCTCGATAAAGGGCTTAAGGCGCGTGGCTGAATTAGATGGAGCTGCGGCATATTTCCTTAAGCCAGACATTTTTACGAAATTATTATGGTGGGCTGTTGGCGCCGTACTTGTAGATCTGGAAAGTGTCAGTGGGGGTTCAGCCTTGTCAAAACCTGGCTTACAGGAATTTTGAAGAGTTGTTTTGCTAAATAGGGAACTTTTCCTAAACTGTATAATCTTTCGTGTCTGTGGCGGGTGACGCAGCATTGTACAGTAACTAGTCACTAATAAGAGCATTACCAGCTACCAGTTACTTTCTCAGGTAACATTAAACTGCAAAGCTTACTTTTTCTGCAGTAACAGCAATCTTTTATTACAGTTAATAAATGTGCATGCTTTCTAAAAGTAACGATTTCTCGTTAATGAAATAAAAAAGGTTAATAATGCTAGGTATTTATCACAGAAAGGTAGTGATCTCTCTTTGCCATAAATCTAAACATAAATATAGCACACATAATGTGTCTGTGGCATTTTAATTGCTGTTATTACAGCAATTAACAACTGATGCCTCTTGGTTGGCTGTAACCCCAAATTGTACAGTCACACCTCATCATAATGAAGTCTGACATGAAAATAATTTTGTTACATCGGAAATTGTTATAAAGGCATATACTTAATGCTGTTGTTGATGACAAGACTATTCTTCATTTACTTCGTTAAAGCTGTATTCATTTTATCAAGCTCCAATTGTAACAAGTCACCTTGAATTGAAACATCTGCGACGGGGTGACTTTTTCTGTTCCAGTTAACTCTGACTGTCCTAACACTGTTCCTTTCTTTTATTATTATTTTATTTTTTATTTTTTTGTTGGTAGTGGGCCCACGAGTGCTGTAACACACCACAATCGTGGTTGTACCAAGCTAGGTTCTGACTGTTGACTTGCGAGGCATTACACTTTTTTAGTGGCACATCAGATCCAGTTTTTCTCTGCTTGGCACATCACTTATGATATTAGAGATTGTTATTACCAACTAATATAGAGCAGAGATAACGGGTGCTAGTGCTCATTACATTATCATTATATATTTAGGCTTGGTCGCAGCACTGCTGGCCGATACCTGCCGTTACATTCCTAAGTCTGCGAGATGCGTTGGTGTGTTGGAAATCATTTAGCGGCAAATGGTTCTGTATGTTATATTTTACGTTTAGCGTTGAGTTGCTTGTGTTCTTAGCAAGTGCTACGTTTGTGTGATTAAGGGAGTCTGTGATTTACTTGTTTGTTTTCCCCAGCACTGCTGGGGTCCACATAGGCACGCTTATTCAGTTTCATCCCGTGTTTTTACAGAGATTGTTTCTTGCGGCGACTAGGTGGAACGCTGATATGCAGGTGGCGGGCGTGGACTGACAAACGCGCCGTGTTGCCGTTTCCGTATGTGTGTTTGTTTCCCGTCTGTCCGTATTGTCTCTTCAGGCTTGTCCTTTTAGGATCGTCATCCATGCAGCAATTGTGCATTTTACTGGTACGTTTCACGCACCAATTCGGAGTACAGACACGACCGGGCTTAAGAGATAATCACGATAGTAATCATAAACGAGCTGTAGACGGACGCGTTTTGTCTGCGAAGCGTGAATCGCGCTTGTCCGGAATTGTCAAGCAGCCGGCCAAGTACTGTGCTAGCATTGCCTAGTGATTTGCGCTGAATTCACAGTTGGTTGCAAGAGCGTGGAGCACGCGTGTTGCATGGCCATGCTCAGCTGTATTGTGGCAAAGTGCGGGACCTAATGGCCCGGGCAGTGACCTCGTGTCATGTCACGTGGTCACTGTACGCTATAGAGTAATCGCCGCTGCTCTGTGTTCATTTGAGAATATATGCCCCGCGTGCGAAATCAGATGAGGCAAGACATCTCCAGTGTAGAATTGGCAACAACACTTGAGTGATTTCTAATACAGATTGCAAGCACCTCCTGTACAGAGCGATGAATTCGGTGGCACCAATACTATTTCGGTGAAAAACAGGTCGCCTTCAGAAATGAAAGAATGTGCGCACGATAATTCTTTTCGATCAATTCTTTCTGAGGATCCAATCACCAGTGAATACAAGGATTTTTCTTGCGCGTTTTGTCACCTACCAGGGTAATTTCCCTCACCGGGATCAGCCACTTGGTGCACATCATTTGGGCACCATCATAGCCACTGACCTAGGGCAAAAAAAGCGCAATACATTATCTGTGCTTTGCGTCACAAGCAAGACAGACCAAGTCTGCTACATGACTGCTCTAGACAAGCTCGATCCACGCTGTCCAGGTTGTTTTATTTGGCACCATGTTGTTGCGCGCTTTGGTCGTATTGTACATCGACTATTCGAGTTTTTGTACGCCTTGTGATTTTTACTTTTTTTTTCGAGTGTCCCACTTCTTCTAATTTGTTTGTGCAACGAATGCCATGTCGTCCTTTTTTTTCATTTTTGTACAGTGCTTCGCTCGTCGTGTAAGGAGAAAAATGATGGCCTAACGTGAAAAACTCTTCCGTCGTTAAGGCAGTGGACGGAATCTGCTTTTTTTTACCCTTGTACGTTCCCTTTCTTTTTGTGAGGATGTTGGGTATGTCACATATTTTATGCCTCTATATATATATATATATACACACATATACATATATATTATATATATATAATATGTTGCTGTTGTTGCCGTAGTTTATTGACATGCTGTTGCTGATTACTTCCCGCGCGCTTTCAGGTTTGCCGCTCGGGTAGTCACTTCTACGCCATCTACCTGCGTATACTTACGTCTGTCGCGAGTGTTGGATGTGGTGCGTGTGGCCGATTGGGCAGCAGGCGCGCTTGGGTTTCTCACGCAGCGTTTTAACGAGTTTGGTGGTGCCGTCGTTACTCGTGCTTAACTAAGCGACAGCTTGCCATTGGTGGAGGAAGCCTGTGGACCACTTTAATCCGACGTACACAGGGTACGTCTCGTGAATGCTTGCATACTATTCAGCATGACCTTTTTTTTTGCGTGTGCGGTACTTGCAAGGAATTTGTGTGCATGACATTGTTAACTGGTAATGTATGTGCCACACTTGGTACACCTGTCGTACGGGCAGGGTTCGTGTTGTTATGAGCAAGTTCTCCCTAGCACATGGAGCACCAAATCGGCCCTACGCTGCTACAGAGGAAAGAAGAGTGTGCTTTGCAAGTGACACTAAATCGATAGATGAATCAGTAGGCACAACTTACTTATTTTAGGCAACACTTGCTAAATAGCAGTGTGGTGTAGTTATAGAGAGTACTTTGAATAAACGTATTGCAGATGAGGTAAGTTATTGCAGTCATATTAGCCTCATCAATCACCATGAGCCAAGCCACATATTACAGTGGCTGCGCGGGCACAAACGAGGCAGTCATTGCAAGGCTCAGACAGGTGCAAGTCTCTGGTGGCATTGTGTGTGAGGCACACCCTTGTCTAAGCGCAAAATAAAACAGTACCTTTTGGCTTTCGGTAGTTTGCAATGCCATGAGTCAACTAAAAGATGCATGCAGATATCGATCAGCATTGTCCGTGCTGAAAAGTAATGCTATTTATCGTGTTTCTGGACAGAATTTTTGCAAACAGATCGCAGACCAACTCGAGCCACTCTTTTGTTCTGTGCATGATGCGCAGTGATTGGGACGCTCTGTGCGTTCAAAATGGCCGTATCTTGGCACATGTACCAAGGGCTGTGTGTTTTTCTTAGCTCATGCTTGAGTGGTCCATAAGCTTCTTATCCTCAAGTTTACATGGCACAGACCCCAAGAAATTTCTTGGAGCATTGCCGCAGATATCATGGCTGAACAAGTTCGAACTGTCTT
This sequence comes from Rhipicephalus sanguineus, assembly GCF_013339695.2. NCBI lineage: Eukaryota > Metazoa > Arthropoda > Arachnida > Ixodida > Ixodidae > Rhipicephalus > Rhipicephalus sanguineus. The sequence goes on along the minus strand of NC_051182.1, from coordinate 136,507,493 downwards.
TAAACCACTAGCATATCTACTACTAGCTGTTCTTGTGAACTCGCCGTGGTAGCTTGGCAGGTAAGGTGTCGCACTGCTAAGCTCGAGGGCGTGGGTTCGACTCCCGGCCATGGCGGCTGCATTTAGATGCGGGCAAAATGCAAAGAACACTTGTGTGCTTTGATTGAGGTGCGCGTTAAAGAACACCGGGTGGTCTAAGGCTCTCAATAAGCTGTGCCTCATAATCATATCGTGGTTTTGGCACATCAAACCCCAGCGATTATTTTTCTTGGGCGCTTTTTTTTAATCCCATTTTATTACATGTTATGAAGCAGTGAAAGCGCTGCGTCATCTGTACTTTGGCAACTTTCAAAACAATGACAAAGCAAATATGTCACTCTGGCTTTGTCCAAATTGGGCTCGGAGACAGTGTAAACATTTAGTTCATTCTATTCGCAGGCCGTACAACAAGTTGCCGAACATTTTGTCTGTTAACAAGATGTTCGGAATTCGGTAGTGTTCCTTGGCAAGCTCACTAGGGGAAAATTTGGCGCTAGATTGGTTTCACCTTACAGGAATTGAATCATGGCTTAGTACTGTTGCATTTTTGCTCGAATTTATTGAAAGGAAGAGTTCACTTTCTATGCTTCCTTGATCACCATTAAACGTCGCATTGCATGTCACTGCTTCATGCAGCCCACACCTAGGCGGTGCCACCGTACCTAGCACTGCAAGCCACACGATGCTTTTCTTCTTTTGGAGTTTCACATCTCTGTACTGTGTACCAACGTTTCGACTGGTACTGACGCGCGCGAGGGCGTATCAAACTTGTCTCTGTATCTTTCTAGAACACCGAGAGTGATTTATACAGCCACACCTCCCGTCAGCAGGGTTGATCTGTTTAGCCAACAACCCCCCTTGTGAGGAATCTGGCAAATAAACGTACTGTGAAACTTTTGTCACTGAGAGCCTCGTGTTTTCTTTGCATGTGTGTGTGCGCGTGCGTGCATGCACATTGCAGCCTGCAAATATTCAAAGTTGCAGCGAATGTGAGCATGCATGTGGATTGAAGAATGTCGCTTATCCCACACGTACAGCGTGAATGAAGCATGCCCGGACCAACAATAAAGAGGACAAAACGCGGGCACCAAAACTCACGACTGAAAGATTTTTTTATTGTTAATAAACCACGTACAAGTGGGAAAACTCACGCAAGCACAAACCAAGAGAATGATGTGCTGACCCGCCATCAAACACAAGCCACAATTTTAATCCCTTAAGGACCGGTAAATAAATTTTATAAGCTCGCAAAAAGCGGGAACTCTTTTTTTTGCATGCAAACAGACAACACAATAGTACTAAAAAAAATTTGTCACAGGGTTAGAGATTGCTATAAAAAAAATTATTACAGATTTCAACACTACCAAAGAGGGTCTTCACATGCACACCATTGTTGTCTGACGACAGTTCAATGTCACTCGCACTCAAAGAGAATAAGCTCTCGCAATCGCGTTCTTTACTTTCCAGCATGAAAAATTTGTCAGGAAGTTGATCACAAAAAAAATGTTTTTACACAGTTACGAGAGCAAACTTCCCTGTGCACAGTGGCCTTGCCGATGTCGTTAAAGGCCTGTCCAAAATCACTCACAGTCGAAGAAGCTCAACCCTCCGATTCACAATTTTTCTTTTCAGCACGACTCTCAGCCTGCGCACTCGCAACAGAAAATAGCATTTTGAAAATATACGGCTGGCAACAAAACAAAAATTCCACGCACTGTAATCTTCGGTGGCTCCTAGCAATATCAGATGTTATGCACAAACAAGCGTAAAATGCACACACATCATCTATAAGAAGTGCGGAGCATCACAGCAGTTCACGTCGTCTATGCGCCTGCATGAAGAACGAAAAAGCACTGGACGAATCAATCTCGTCCATCATTTACGCAATTAAACGCTTGAGAAGTTCACCTTCTCTTTAACCCCTTCAGACACGAATGATGATCGACTGTCTGTAAATGTGTCAAGTTCGCACAATGAATGAAAGGAATTTTGAGGGCTCATTTCTTTTGTTTAACACAGTCTTAATGAAAACCAGCAGACTTGATGCCTTCAGCTAGTATCCGATGGCTTATTGGTCAGCTGTTTGCTCGTTAAAGGTTCACATGCTACGTGATGCCAGCTGGCAAAAGAGTGTTCCACACTCCCTGTCATGGCTACGAGCGGTGCTAACACTCCCGGGTTTGCATGCACATTAATACCCGATAAAGTGGACGAGAGGACGACTGCCACCATAGCTCAATGGGTAGAGCATCAGGTGCGTTATTTCCGAAATTTGACGGTTGTAGGTGTAGGTGCCGGCGGCAAGTTGTCTTTTTGTCCACTTTACTTTCTTCACATCTACATCACAATTGCTACAATACACCTAAAACAGTACAATTAACGTCCGCTATACTGTCCTTGGCTTCATTATCTGCTGGTTTTCATTAAGTTCGCACAATTTAATTCTGTGGCACTCCATATTACATTCCAAGAAAGAAAATGAAGTAACATGTTGTTTTGTGCAACTTTAGTCATTAATCCTAATCAGTGTGAAATTATAAGTTTAATATTTGCAGTCAGTCATGTTCCATTTAAACCTAAAAAGAGTAAAATCGTAGGCTCAAAATGCATACGCAATTTGTTTTTGGTAGTATTCATTTAGAGCAACGAAAATATTTTTTAACATTGGTCTTGGAATGCGGCACGTCGACCGAGCCATCGAACATGTGGACACTGAGGTTAAGGAAAGACGCAGCGGTTCTTGAAGAAGGTTCAATTCATCCTGTGCGTAATGTATCTCACTGTGTCATGGCCACTAGTCCAAAGGACTGGCGAAAACTGTTGCGTCCAGATATACGGTCATTGCGCCTCAAGGGGTTGAAAGGTTCATTTCATTTTTTTGTCTGATGCCAGTTCAATATCACTCGCACTCAAAGAGAATAAGCTCTCACAATCGTGTTCTTACTTTCCAGCATGAGAAGGACACGCCAAAGGCAAGACTGTAGATCCAGCCAGAATACTCGCCCAGAAAGTTCATTTCGTAGCCGTTTAGTGCTAGCGCAGAAATCACCAACAGTTTCAACTCGTTATTCTAAAATCGGTTGGGTTTATGGCGTGACGCATCACAATCAAGTCAAGCACCTATATTATCCTTCGGTCATCTCATTGTTACGAAATACGCTTTTTCGAGGCTATCAAGATAAAGGGCCCCTAAACCACCAACAGACGCTCGCGTGCTCCTCTCCGTGCCTTTCCTCTATCGACAACAGCCGTCATGACATCACCTATATGAATAGGTGACGTCGCGAGCAAGAAACGCTGCCAGTTTGTGAAAAGAGCCTGTTTTCTGCTAGCAGATGCACGCACTTCTTGCGTTTCCACCTCGGACGCTGAGGAAGGGCACTCGGAGAGGTGGATAGACGAGCTGACGAACGCAGCCTAGCGAAGGAAAGAGCGAAACGAGAAAGCGCGTGCAACTCTGCCAGTGTACGCCGTAGACTCGTGTACAACTGCAACGCCACCTCCAAATTTTGACCTCTCGGTGGTTTAGGAGCCCTTTAAACCTTTACGACACACATTATGATTGACTGTCTACAAATGCGTGAAATTTACATAACTTGATGCCAAGGTTCTGGAGACCAAATTCAAAGCAAGTGGAAGTGTTTGAATAAATTGTACACTTCACAGCAATTAATTGTAATTACAATGTAAATAATTATCCAGTCATTGTACAGTCAGTCATGGCATATTTCTTCATAAGACGACCCACTCAAATTACAAGGAATAGTTATCTGCTGGCAGCGAGCATTCCCAAAAAGGCACAAAAATTTCTTTTAATTCCTCCTGAAACGCCAGACGTCGAATGTTTCGTTAAACACGGCACTGCCTTCACCAAAGCGATCGTGCATGGCAAAGTATTTCAACCAGAAGTGACGGAACATTAAGCGACAAGAATGCATAATTTACAACTAGCTCAGTGTTCGCAGTCTCTTCCTTGCCAATAGTGCACAGAAATGGCAAAAGTAAGACCTCTGTCACACGGCACACGTAATGTCATTCACAGGGAATGCGACTAGGTGTTAATGCCAGTTTTGTTGCTGATACACGGGCATAGTGAACGACATTCAGAGTTAATGGCATTTTCTCATTGAATGCATTTCCCGAACTGCATGCAAGCGCGACATGTAATCTTTGCAAGAAAATTACAATATCGATAACTTAAAGCAAAATGTAGTCAATGTTAAGATTCTTATTAGTGGCTGTTGTTAACTTTTCAATAACTTTTCTTGACATGCAGCACTATAGTTGAAGCATCTTGTGAAACCATATTCTTGTTCCCAGACTCCAGCTTGACACCAACACCCCGTCGGCCACGTTTACAAACACTCGTCTGTTCTTCCTCCTTTTTCAATTTCCCCCATGTAGTTTTGGTAAAGTGGCACTGCAGCATCAAGGTCGCGATTCCGCACGCGATATCTGCAAGCCACGGAAGCAAACTCAGCAGTTTCGTCAGCGGAGAATAATAAGAAGCAGAAAGTGCACTGAAGTGGCAGCAAACATCGACATCAATGGCGAATGCTATTTTGTACACCTGTGTAGACCAGGAGCACAAGGTCGCCATGACATTCAGTTTGAATATCATTTACTGCAAATGACATTAAATGTGCCGTGTGACAGGGGTATCAGTCGCGTCTCCAAACGAGGATGCCATGTCGCAAAGGGCTAAGTGGAAGATGGCAGGCAATTGCCATTGCTAAGAACGACCATGCACGCAGGCGGTCCATAATGTCCAGTACCTCACTGCCAAGCGCTGCGACTACATTTTGGCAATGTTTACGTGCTGTCTGACTGCCCCTTCACAACACAGCGCATTCGTGCAATGCTGACTAACATCCCCAGCATGGTAATCATGCACTAAGATGCCACAAATACTACAGACAAAACAAAGCAGCAGGGCGAGATCCAGAGTTCACAAAACACAAATCGTCCCCGGGGACGAGGCAAGTGCAAAAAGAATACATGGTCAATAAACACGGCAAATCCAAACACAGACACCTACTTGCGAGTGATTACGTCGAGCTAGTCGAGAACACGTGGGCCGTTTGACACGGGATCTGTTCTTACAGTGGCACCTTAAAAGGGCACCGACACGAACCTTTTCAGTTGTTCTTTTGCGTCAAATGAAAGGCCAAGCCCTCGAGAGCCTACAAAACGTACTGGTAAGCGTGAGTGCACCCTGAAAAATTAATTAAGATATGTTCTTGAAAGCTAGTTTTGGTTCCTATTGTATCCTGATGTCAAGACACGGTACGAGCTTCTTGTCACATGCTCACGCAAGATAGTGCAATGTTTCCACGGCCGCTTCACTTTGTGGCTCCGTGGGTGATGCACAAGTGGCCACTTTGAATGTTTGTGGTACCTGATGTAATTGCGACTAGCTATACTGATGCATGAAGCTAAATGTAGCCTGACGTCACAAAGTCTCGATCTCGGGAGGTGCACCACGTGAAAATCGGTCAAAATAAAATATTAGCATTTACCGAGCTTCACACGCTTCTCTATATACAGGAGATTTGTTTGGCAGAGTAAACTTGCCTTCGAAAATTGGTGTCAGTACCCCTTTTATAAAAGGGAACAATGGTGATTTTTTGATGTTCAGTTATCTCAATGAAATTTTCAACATACGTTCTCTTCAGTACTATGACAACGTTTGCCAAATGACATGGCTGCCAGTTATTTAGCTTTTCGCAAGATGAATTTTAACCCTTTCCCTCCCGATGACAAGTATAGTCATGAGATTTTGAACCAAAATGACCGACGACGACTATACTCATCATAGTTGTGTTTCTCGACATTAGATGACCACACTTGTCCATGCTGTGCCTCAACTTTCATTTTATTGTTGTTCATTGTATTGCCATGCAGTGAAGCCATCTTCGAGCTATCTTCCTTTATGCAATTAATGAAATAAAGGAACCTCATTGAATTGAAATAATGGTACCATTTTATTCAGAAAAAAAAACTACAAATTGAGCGAACAATAATTTCTTGGAAATTTGGTGCAATTTTCTTTTCTCACGGTAGGGAAAGAGTTGAAAGATTGGTAGCCAATTCCAGAATGGCGCCTTTGATTGCGAGCCACCCTGTGTTTGTGATGCTTATGTGCAAAGGTTTTCCTACCTCGCTTCGAGCGGTGACAGGTGCGACAGTGATAACTGTGGGAAGAGCTTATATCTAACGTTGTAACCAACTACAGCAGAAGAGAAAATGAAGATTGGTGTTCCCTTTCCTTTTACTTCAGTTTTGAGCAGAAACGTTTACGCCGACATGTCAGTGCGACAATGCAAACTTCTAAGAAATCTTTTTTTTTCTGTTCATGCTGCTTTGCTGCAACAAACCTTTCTCAAAACCTACTACGTGAAGTCCCCCTCCTTTAGATAGCAGCATTGTACATAATGTAGAAAAAAAAAAACAGGGCAAACGGTGTGCACTAGTGGTGCAATGCTGGACTAACAGTGAAGTTTGTGGCTGACCTAGATTATTAGCAAGATCTTAATTAGCACGGTCCTAATTAACATAGTCTTAATTAGTGTGATCTTAATTACCAAGGTCCTCTCTCCCTCTGTTCCTGACTGTTCCTTTATTTCTTTCTTTCCTTTCTCTTCTCTATCTGTTCTGTGCTTCTCTTTGGTTCTTTTTTTCAGAAGGCACACGCATTGAAGAAACGCCTACGCTGCATATATATGTCAACCTTAATGGGTGTGCTGGCCACAGGCCTTATTCTCCGCCAAATTGCTAGGCAATACAGAAAAATGTACTATAACTATATTCATTTCTCTAATGTACGTCACCAGGACCAAACTGTCATTTAATGTCAAGAAGAGGACGAAGAGAGCGCACGCCGGCCATGTTATTGCGTTGGACATGCTAGGCGCAGCTTAGTTTTCTGGTCACAAGAAACAAAAAGCCTAAACAGCTCCGCTGTCAAAAAAAGATCACCGCCCAAGCAAGACGTACAGACGGTTAACCAGCGAAGCTGAAACGTGCGGCCCCGGTCTTTTCACTAGGTTAATCCCGACGGTTCGTTAAAGTCTTTCTCAATAATTGGCTATATATGTCCAGAAATCTTAATCGGTGTTTGCCGTCCTTGTGCACTATTCTACGTGTTAATGGACCAATGGTGAGTAGTGGGGCTTGCCGAATTGCTGTGGCGCATACGCACTAGGAGTTTTCGTGTGCACAGAACAGACAAATTTTGGTTTCGCCTAGCGATATACAGGTTCGTTGTTAGACCACTTAACAAAGCCTGAGCAGGTGCTACTGAACTTCACAATGTCGCGGCAGGCTGTGCAGGATCATCAGTGCCTTGCCATTGTTTTTTTTTCATTTTTTGCGTCCTTTTCAGGCTTTCCCAACATTCTACCATAGTAAAAGCAGCCATTTTGCTGCTTTGGTAGTAATCAACCGACAGAGCTTAATTATCCTCATTTGTCATCCCTATTAATCAACCGACAGAGCTTAATTATCCTCATTTGTCATCCCTACTCCACGATACCAGACTGACAAATTTAGAGACTTGCATCTGCAGTCTTTGGACTGACAAATTTAGAGACTTGCGTCTGCAGTCTTTGGACTGACAAATTTAGAGACTTGCGTCTGCAATCTTTGTAGGAACCGTCCACGTCCTACTGCAATTCTTAGAGAATGCACCGGAGGAAGCTGCAGAACTCGCTCTAAACTCCAGGCCAAACACCACGGCAACGACTGTTTCACTCTACCTCAGTAACGAAATGTTAGCCTCTCAATAGTGACGATCACAATAGCGGCACCTAATAAAAAAAATTTAAGTTCCGCACACAAAAGGGCAGGTGAAAGACAGTCGTGCTAGCTGGTTTCTGCTCAAACCACCGTATGTACTTTTCTTGGGTTAATGTGAACACTAGGCATATTGAGAGCTAAAGGCTTGTCGTTACTACCTAGAACAGTGGTTCCCAGCCATGTATTTTTCGAGGACCCCTTGTAGACTGGTGGAAGTGATGAGGGACCCCTTGCATTGAAAAGAAAGGGGGGGGGGGTCATAAATTAACACAACATTCACTGTGAAATAGGTGCCTTTTGTTTCTCCCTGGCAAAGAATGGTCAAACTACAGTGCCACCCCAATTCAATCGCAACAGCTTGTCAATAAGTTGTGCAGTCGAGAGCCATAGTCAACCTGTTTCTAGCCATGTTTAAGCTTCAAATATGCAAGCCTGGAAAAAGCATGCTTGCATGCATATGTCATGGGAAACTGCAGCAAAAGCTTTACAGCCATCTCATGGAAAAGGGGAAACATAAGTCGGATCTGCCGCAATGCAAGGTTGTTACGCGGTGAAGCATGCAAAAAATCGGAAGGGGCTGCGGTCACAGGACATAGTGTGGCTCCAAAAAACGTTTTTTTGTTCTGTTTTTATGGGGATGGGTTTCGCAGACCCCTAAAAATGCCTTCCCTGATCCCCTGGCATACGCAGACCCCAATTTGAGAACCACTGACCTAGAACATTACGTTTGACTGGGCAGCGATGTCAGAATCTCTAATGAAATTTACCAGGACGTTCAAGTTTCCAGCCTGTCAGAATCTCTAATGAAATTTACCAGGATGTTCAAGTTTCCAGCCTAAAACCAGCAACACAAACATGTGTCTGTATGGAGAAAGTCAACTCTCTGAAACACTCGAGAAGCGCTTGACGCCATGAAAGTGAGTAAGCGCTATTGTATGGAGCATTCATGCAAATTCTCTGTGGGAGGGACAGCGATGGCTGTTGGTGGAGTTAACATTATTTCTTAGGTTCTAATCGACCATAGCCGCCATGGAGAAAGCGTGGGGGGCGACTGCATGTCGTTGCACGAGGAAATTAAACTGTTCCCAACAAAACAGGTGCCAACAATCGATGCAAGTGTTCTGCAAGAAAAAGAAAGCTTTTGTCCTTCACTAACAATAGTGTAAACCAACTTCCATTCAAACAACGTTTTTCACATGCCTCGAAACATTAGCCAACGACTGGGTCGCGTAGACAAGCATTCAGACTAAAGAAACGCCGAGGATAGTGATTACAATGGCACACATCAGTCTACACACATGTTGAGGCAAAATATTATGGTGAGGATTCAAAAAAAAAAAGGAACCGAAACTAACTGCCTCTGCCTGTGACAACGAGACGTAACAGGCCACGCACGTCGAGACAATGGCTGATTCACGGCAAGTTGCAGCAGTACACAGCCATTGCCGTTACCATCACCACAGTGAAAACGTCTACACCTACACTCAATACTACCGCATGCAAAAACTTCAACGATTCAATAACAGTGCCCTCGAAGGGTCGCCAATTTACACTACTGCTATTCTGTCACTTTGTGAAAGCAAAGAAACACGATTTGAATGCATCCGGTCTCCAAATCATGGCGCAAAAGTGCGGAACTCCTGTTTGGATTGGCTACGCATGCAGAAAAAGTGGCCAAAAGTCGGCTCCTGCACCAGCCGTCAGGAAGTGCTATGTACCTGTACACAAGGCAGGTGTGTGCAGTGCTGGTGCGCAAAAAGCGGCACAGCTCGACGGCACGCAACTTCGAACCCACTCCACTTATCTACGGCACATGAACAAAAGCCACGCCTACTGCGGATCCAGGATGTCGCCCACCTTGAGGTACTGCCGTATGCACAACCAGCAGTCCCGACCGAGGTCGACCAACTGCGTCTGACCATCATCACGCCTGTGGCAAGCCACGCTTTCCTTCACCACCCCTGCCATGCGCATGAACTCATCCAGCTCGGAAAAGCTCTTGAGACTGTTCTTGATCCGCAACGCGGCCTCGCCCTCGTCGACGGATGCAAGCTCCTGCACTTTCGTCACCAGTCCGGGGTTGAAGTGCACCTGCTCGGCGGCTGCCGCGCAGTACTTGTGCCTCGTCCCTGCGACAAAGTGGGCCGCGCGCGTCACCAGCGAGAAGTTGCGCCGCACCACATCCGCGACGGTGAACCAGTCGGCGCCAAGCTCGCGCCGCTTGCTCAGGCGCATGCTGAGGAGCGTGTAGTTTGTGGAGAAGCTGGGCGACAGCTTGCGCACCAGCAGGACGGCCGACTTGTAGTCGTCCGGGTAGAAGGACAGGTCACAGAGCGTCCGGCTGTGCTGGAGCATGTCGGCCAGCATCCCGGTTTCGGTCTCGTCGAAGCAGAGGCCCCCAATGAAGAGCCGGCGTATGCCCTTGTTGACGGACAGCGCTTGCACCAGCGCCCGCTCAGGCCGGTCGACGGCGTTCCAGCTCCCGGAGTCAAAGAAGAAGGTCAGCTCCAGCTCGCGGAGCACAGTCGTGCCCGTGATGTACTGCGCAATCAGGGAGCTCACCCGGTTGTTGAACAGTTCCTGGCTCACCCTCAGGCAGAGTGACGTCACGTGACTGCACGAGGGCAGCAGGCACAGCGTGGTATGCAGCGGGTCGAAGTCATGCAGGATGGTTGAGTCGACACTGATGCGGGACAGCTCCTTGCACTCGGTGAGCGTTGCAACTGGGTCCTGGATGACATGGTGGATGCCGAGGAAGAAGCGCTCTCGCATACCAGTCTCCCGGAGGGCCCGACATATCTCGGCCACGTCCTTGCGCCGGAGACGCTCGACGGTGATCTTCTTAAGGGAAGCATTGGAGGCGAGTGCCTTGAAGAAGGACCGACACTCGTCCGAGTTGAAGCAGGACATGTCCAGGGTGAGCTCGTCGAGCGTCTTGTTCTCGGTCAGAGCCACCAGCCAGGGTCGGATCCGGCTGGAGACGTTGCCAAAGTTCTCCATGTGCTGCATCTTCGAGTTGATGCAGCACTGCGGCGCGCGCTCATACCAGACGCAGCCGACCATGTGGAACCTCCTGAGTGTCTTGTTCTGACCCAGTAGCCGGGTGATGAGCTGGATGTTTTCGTTGTCCAGGGAGAACCGGATCAGGTTGAGCTCGGAGAGTGTGCGGTTGTGGAACAGTGCCCGGATGATGAGCCTCAGCTCGATGACGTTCTTAAGGTAACGTGACGTCACACTAAGCGTGTGCAGCGTCTGGTTTTCGCGCAGGTAGTCGGCGAACATGAAGCCGCACCGGGACGAGACCGGGCTCAGAATGCAGGTGTTGAGGGACAGCGTGGTGATGGTCTTGTTGCGCTTGAGTCCCTGGAGGATGACGACCGCGTCTTCGCGCTCGATGTGAAGGTGACTCATGGTGAGAGTCGTCAGCGACTCGGTGTTTGCCAAGAACTCAGAAAGGCCGTCGAGGAAGGTGCGATCGAAGTGAACTTGCCGGCACTCCAGCTCCCGGAGGTGGTTCAGGTGCGGCAACGCGGCTGCGAAGCTCTGCGAAGCGTACGTGTTCATGGTCAGTAGGCACAGCTTGAGCTTCCGAATGCTGGGGCTCTTTCGCAGCGCATCGCATATGAGTTGGTGGTGGCCCTTGAATATGTAGCCGTTCAGGTCCACCGAAACGATGCAGCGGTGTAGCGTCAGCAGGCGATGCAGGAGCGTGGCGGCCTCGTGCTTCTGTTCGGGCATCTCTAGGGGAACGTACGCACCGTGCATTTCGACGAGAAAGAGTTGACCCGGGGTGAGCTCCCTCAGTTCGAGTCCCACCTGCCAGAAGAACTCGTTCCACAGGTTAAGGTCTCTGAAGATGTCGCACAGGCGACCCTCGCCGCTCGTGCATCGGGTCCGGTAGTTGATGCTCGAGCCGGAGAAAAAGCTCTTGGCCAAGCGCAAGTTTGCGGAAAGTACGCTTGCTTTTTTCCGGGGGCCGCCCCATATGTCCAACATAAACTCGCGCTTACGCTTGGGCATGGCGACGGGATTCTGTTTCACGGATGGGACAAATCCGTTGGCGCGCGCGCACGGACTATATTACTGTATGCTGCGCGCCGCTACGGGATCATCGCTACGGGATCATCTGATCTTATAACGTGCAGCGACGGAGACATTACGTCGCAGTCCAAGGCGGGTTCTGTCAGTTCGACTCCACTGACATGCGAAACGACAAAATCCGGACAACGAACTGACGCAGCACGGACATTTTTTGTGGCGACGCGAGCGATGCTCCGGACGCGGCCATGATTGTTGTACACTTGTTGCCAGCAGCTGTAGCCATCGCGAGCCAGGCCAGAGGTAGCCATAAGATAGCCGTAAGTACATTTGCTAATGCCTGTCAAAGCCGGTTAGCCAAGGAGAGGGCGCTAGTTTCCTACTATTTCGTCAACTCGTGCTCTGGCAACATCCTTGCGCTGTAGACGCTGTAGAGAATCTACGGTCCCTAGGACCGTAGAGAATCTGTCGTGTAAGCTTTTTCTGACGAGATGAGCCAGAGCTTCATGTGAACCGTACATGTGCGTCATGGGCCAACACCCTCCTTTTTCTAGAGGATGTTGCATGGGCGCAGCAGGACAATGGGGCAACCGGGGTCACTCGCGATTATACCAACAACGCTGCGATGGAGGGGTGTGCCCAGCAGGGGCGTAGCCAAGGGGGGGGGGGGGGGGGGGTTGGGGGGGTTCAACCCCCCCCCCCCCCCCCCGAAATTTTTCAGTTTTGCTTGCGTATATAGGCAGGCACACATACAAACGCACGCACGAACATACATAAAGTATGGTTGAACCCCCCCCCCCCCCCGAAAATAATTTCTAGCTACGCCCCTGGTGCTCAGTGCGCGAAATTTAAACATATCGGGGCGAAAGCTTTATAAACGGTCGTGTCCCAGAATTGAGACTAAAGTTATATGAAAAAATTAAGACCATCAACCACTGAGATGTATTACTGCAGTAAGTCAAGCTCCTTCTGCGTTGTATGAGCTTGTACATTTCTTGTCACAGACTCACAGTTTAGTTTCTCAGTTGTCTGCATATATATGCTTGCAGTTTTGATTATAGCTGGGAAGAAAATGCTACTCTCGTTCCAACCGTGGTAGTGGTAGTGGTTGTGGTGAAAACTTGACTGACAGCGTACTGACCACCCGGTCGCGGTGAGGTCTATAGCATTCCCACTGTTTCCCGGTCCTACTGGATGGCCTGGATTTGGTCTTGGAAGTTCTGAGCTATACTCGGTTACAATCTAAGAAAAAAAAAAAAATGTCGGCTTCGCCCATAGCCATCGCTGTCCCTCCCACAGAGAATTTGCATAGATGTTCCAGCCAAAAGCGCTTACTCATTTTGGTGACGTCAAGCATTTCTCCGTGTTTCACAGTGTTGACTTTCCCATACAGGCACACGCTCGCGTCGCTAGTTTTACGTCGGAAACTTGAATGTACTGATAAATTTCGTCAGAGACTGACATTGCTGTTCAGCCAAACGTAAAGGTTTAAGTAATACCGACGGACCTTTACCTCTTAATATATGCGTAGCGTTTACATTAGCCGAGGAAAAGTACCCACGGTTCGAGCGTGTTTCAGCTACCGCTAGAGTCCTGAAACTGTCCGGGATAGATGCGATTGAGGTGTACTGGATTTTGGCATGTCTTTGTTTGCAGACGTCTCCAGTCTATCTCTTGTGGTCTAGCTATAGCAGGGGTCTCAAATACGCTGCCCGAGGGCCGCATGTGGCCTGCAGACCTTGTGCAGACCGTCATGTGCAGAGCTGCGGCCCGCACATGACGGTCTTTGTCCAATGTTCGTGAGCTACAGTATGTTCATAAGCTACACAGACATGAATGGTCTCAAGAATTTGTTTCACTTATATTTCTATATAACTGACCACATGGTCTACATTTCAGAATCAGCGTCCAGATTTCGGTCATCCGGGAGAACAATATCCATATGTATCTCGTACACTGATGTCAGATCCCCTTCAGAAATGATCTATATGAAGTATGGGAAAGGCATGCAGCCTCTCAAATAGCGACGTTAGCTGACATTTTGTACAAACTGATGTGAGGGATGTGATGTGAGGGGGAGGGAATGGAGGAGGGGGAGGGTAAAGAATAGCAAAGCCATGTACAATAATAATAATAATAATGTCTGGGGTTTAACGTCCCAAAACAACGATACGATTACGATATGATTAAGCCATGTACAGTATATCATATCCACGTGTAGTATAGCATAGCAAGGAGTGCATGCGAAAGGGAAGTGAGAATCAGGGGAAAGGAGGACGGGGAGGAATCTTCCTTGCATTTTAATGAAATTAACTGTGGGTGCATTTTCAACGAAAAAAGATATAAGCCTATGGACGATTTTACGTAAGACAAACGGGCGCCGCCACCTTGGGCTGCTATGCGAATGCTTCCTTATTGTTGTATATCGAGAGATGTATTAATGAGGCCATGAAACTTCGAATGCGCTATCCCAACCATGTTCATGCGCATGTGTCTACCGTAAAGCGCTGTTGTTAAATACACAACCTTTTTTCGAAGGCAATTTTACTCTACCATACAAATTTGCTGTATGCAGAGACGGCTCTGAGCAAGTGTGAAGCTCAGCGAATGCTGATAAGGTATTTTATTTTGATCTTAAAGTCAGTTTTTCCATGGCGCACCTACTGACATCGACAGTAGTTTGACGTCAGGCTACAGTACAAATTCTGGCGACTTCACGCAGCAGTATGGCTAGTTGTGATGACGTTAGGTACCAAAACTTCCAAGATGGCCGCTTGTGCGTCATCAAAACTTCCAAAATGGCTGCTTGTGCGTCACCAACGAAGCCACGGCACTATATATTGTGCGAGCACGTGACGAGAAGCTCATACCGTGTTGTGACGTCAGGGTACAGTAGGAACCGAAACCAGCTTTTAAAAACATACTGTAATTACTTTTTCAGGGCGCACTCGCGCTTAGCATTACCTTTTCTAGGCTCTTGAGGACTTGGTCTTTCATTTGACGCAAAAAACGGACAACTGAAAATATTCGTGTCAGTACCCCTTTAACATCCCAATATATGGCGGCACCGAAACCCGCCCGCATCGATAGCCTTTGGAAATAGCCTTTGGAAACTCTTTATATAGACTCTATAGCCTTTGAAAATATCGACACGCTTAAGAACGCTGTTCAGCTTCTCATTTCCCCGGGAACTTGGGTTTCCTTCCCAACGATGCGAGCTTGCGATGTTGGTTATAATATCTGCGGTTTCCACGTGCCAAAACCACGATATGATTATGAGGCACGCCGTCGTGGAGGGCTCCGGAAATTTCGACCATCTGGTGTACTTTAACGCGCACTGACATCGCACAGTACATGGGCCTCTAGGAATCGAACCCTCCACCTTCGGGTCAGTAGCCGAACACTGTAACCACTGTTCACCGCGGCGGACGCTAGTGAAGTTTTCGAATATAGTGAAAGCTTTTTGATTACGTGCTTTACTTTTTTAACAGGCGAACGCCGCACATGCGCGAGAAGGGATGATAGATCAACGCTTGCTCATCGGTGTTGCTCGTGATGGTTTGCGGCTGTAAATGAGCCCAAGGGACGCTAAAGAGATCAACGATCTATCTCGTATAAGTAAATTACTCTTTCGCCATACCAAAATGAATATATATGTGCTTGCCGCGAGAAGACGCTGGGAAAGCGAGAGAACGCGCAAAAAGAAAATGCGGGTGGCGACGCCAGCCTGAAATTCCTGCACCAAACGCCGTGACGTCATAGATTTTGAGGGCATCTGCTAGCAGGCACGTAGCCAGGATTTTTTATCGGGGAGGGGGGGGGGGGGAGGCCTAATTGTTCGAAAGAAAGTCTTTCCATGGCAAAAAGGAAAAAAAATTTGCAACTACGTCACACCGCGGAACTCTGGGATACGGTTTCGCGCTTTCGCGGCATGCGCCGCCATTACCGAGCACATGGCAGCAGACGACACCGACTCAAGCTGTGCGGCTCTCGCATTTCCCGTCAACGCTGCACATCGCAACGGCGATTTGTGCAATATTTGGACAAATCTCGGAGGGGAGGGGGGGGGGGGACCCTGCCCTCCCGCTTGCCTACGTGCCTGTCTACTAGTAGCTACGTAGTTCCTAATCGGCAAAAATGAAGTGTCTTGTCCTCCGAGTGGGCCCACACCGAGTTTCATGAAATTTCGCTGAGCGGATGTCGCGAAAATACACTTTGAAATCTGTGACGCCACCTGCGGAGAGTTTCGGCGCCAAATTTAAAAACGATACTGATTTCACTTTTCTTTTCTATTAATAAATCTATTGTGGTGAAATTAACGACAGTAGACTTTTCAGAGTATAATTTATGAGTTTGAACTTGCGCGAGCACGTGACGAGAAGCTCATGTCATGTCCTGACGTCAGGGTACAGTAGGAAACGAATGAATGAATGAATGAATGAATGAATGAATGAATGAATGAATGAATGAATGAATGAATGAATGAATAAACTTTATATTGATGTCAGTCCGGCCGCTTCGTTCGAGCAGGGCGGGGAGAGAGGGGATTAACCCCTAAAGCCCCTATACTTTATTAACCCATAAAGCCCCTATATTAACCCCTGCCCCGTCCTGCCCTCTGTCGATGATGATGGCATCAGGTGACGGCTCGAAGTCCTTGGACCCGGGCGGCATCTTCGGTTTGCCGGACGGCCCAAAGCTGGTCGACCAGCTCGTCGCTGGTGAGTAAGTGCCACCTTGGCCACCTCCCGACGGCGGCGACTCCGACAGAGGAGATCCGCAGTAGCGACCGCAGCCGCGGCGGCAGCCGGCCCTCGCGCGGTGGCAGCAGCGACGAACTAGCTTTTGAAAACACGTTGTAATTAATTTTTCGAAGCCCGCTCACGCTTACAGGCACATTTTCTAAGCTTTTCAGTGCTTGGCCATTCATATGAAGCAGAAAAAAAAGGGAAATTGGAAATTCTAAGACGGTCATCGCTAAAATAAGTAAGATAAAATCCATTCTTTTTTTTTTTTTTTGGTGGCGCTGGGTCTTGCATCCCGGCCCCAAGGCTCCGAAGGCAAGTGTGTTAACCACTGGGCTAAACATTTTTGTGTTTTCTGTAATATGCATAGGCGTGCGCACTAGCGCAGGGCTACGGCCACGCACATTTTTAATTACGGCCGAAGGCTCCTAATGGTGAATTCCAAGAACCGTTTACTTCCCATCTCTTCAACCGGTAACACTGATAGTTGGCCGAGTTGGTATGGGTTCATGATTTAAACTCGGCGCAACGGACACGATATACAAACGAAGAATGCCGGCGCCTGTCCTCGTGTATTCTACGTTTGTATATCGTGTCCGTTGCGCCGAGTTTAAATCTTTAACCGGAAAGCCACGGACCAATGGCAGGCCATTCTGAGAAGCAAGTAATCGCTGCATTTGTGTTTGGACTCGACCAACAAGGCGGGTGGGGGGGGGGGGGGAGGAGTCGCTGCGATGACACCTTGACCCCCCCCAAAGGCGAACCCTGCGCACACCTATGGTACTATATATGACCTAAACACCCGAGCCTGTCTAATGTGAATATATCTTAACCATATAAATGCCTTGTACCTGCGGTGCAAAACAAATGTCAGGTTAGAGCACTTCATTTGAACGCTTCCTTGAACTCCGTGGTAGTTGAATGAAAGACCTTTCCATAGCATAAGGTCTAAAGCCACCATGGAAAGTAGGTCAAACAACGAAACATTGCTTGCTGCAGAGTCCAGAGTTACTGCGGCTACTGTCCACTTAATGAAGTGATCGCACATATACAATCAACACTACACCATAGCATGCAAGATATCGACTTTTCAAGGGCCCAAGTGGTCGCTAATTTATGCAAGTGCTATTTAATGGCACAGTGAAAACATTTGAGAACATCGAATGTACAACTCCTAATGAGAACATCCAGTGTCCGTAGAGTCACGAGCGAGGAACTGATGTTTGCATTGGCAAGGCATGCGGACAAACTCGCCATACAGCAGCTCCAGTAGCAATCATCGCATGGTGTATGTACACAGACGGGAGCTTGCAGCCTTGGCACACGAAAATAGCACAGCTTCAATGCACACAACCACGGACACATTGCACATAGGTACGGCGCACGAACAAATTCCGCACTGCACTGTTCAATCCTTGATGTCGCACATGTTCAGGAAGCGCCGTATGTGCCACCAGCAGTCTCCATCAATGTCAACCAACTGTTTCTGGCCGTCGTCGCGCACGTGGCAAATCACTCTGTACTTGACGACGCCCGCCGCGCACATGAAGCCATCCAAATTGGAGAAGCTCTTGAAGCTCTGCTCGATCCGCGAGACGGCCTCGTTTTCGTCGACGGATGCGAGTGCCTGCACTTTCGCCACCACCCCGGGGTTCCAGTGGACCAGTTCGACAGCCTCCGCGCAATATCTGAGCCTCGTTCCAGCCATTCCACTCACGAAGTGCGCCGCTCTCGACACCAGCGACGCATTGCGGCGCACGACGTCGTCGACGCTGAACAAGTCGGCGCGTAACACGACGTGCCTGTACACCTTCACGTCGATGAGCGTATAGTTGCTCGAGACGATCGGCGACAGCTTCTGGACCAGCCAGATGGTCGAGTTGTAGTCGTCCGGGTAGAAGGCCAGCTCGCAAAGCGCCCGACTGGCCTGCAACTTGTCCACCAGCATCTGAACCTCGGTCTCGTCGAAGCGGAGCCCGGTCATGAAGAGCTTGCGTATGCTGTTATTGACGCACAGCGCCCGCATCAGCACCCTCTCCACACGGTCCGCGGGGCGTGAGGTTATGGAGGCCAAGATCCACCGAAGCTCCCTGAGCACCTTCGTGGCCGCAATGTACTGCGCAATAAGGGCGCACACGTCTTGGTTAAATGACGGCCGCCATACGGCGAGAGACAGCGAGGTCACGTGGCTGCCCGAAGGCAACAGGCTCAGGGCGGTCCGCAGCCAGACGGGCCGGCACAGCGCGCTTGAGTCGATCTTGATCTGGGACAGCTCCTCGCACTCCGTCAGTGTCACGGTGGGTTCTCTGACGACGTGATGCCTGCCAAGGAGGAAGCGTTCCCGCACGCCAGTCTCCCGCAGGGCCCGACATATCTGGGCCTCGTCCTCGGGTCGGATACGCTCCGCGGTGATGTTCTTCAGGGATGCGTTGGACTTTAGCGCCTCGAAGAGAGACCTGCACTCGTTCAGACTGAAGCATCTCAAATCCATGGTCAGCTTCTCCAGCGTCCCGTTCGTGCCGAGGGCTGCTAACCAGGGAGAGATCCGGCTCGGCGAGGGCATTCCGTCTTCGTACAAGGCGCAGTCCACCATGCGCAGGACTCTCAGCGACTGGTTTTCACCGATTAGCTCGGCGACGAGGCGGCTGTTTGCCTCGTTCAGCGTTAAGTGGACGAGCTCCAGCTCGAAGATGGCGGCCGTGCGGAACAGCGAACGGAGGACCAGACGCATGTCGGCTTGGTTGGGCGGGTAGTACGACTTCACGATCAGCGTGCGTACCGTCCGGTTCTCGCTCAGGTAGCCGGTAAACGCGTCGCTGCTTGGATACAAGAACGCGCTCACTATTATCGTGTTGAGCGAGAGCGTCGTAATCGCCGCGTTCCGCCTGAGTCCTTCCAAAATTAGCGCCCCGTCTTCGCTCTTGAGACTTTGCGCGCTGAGTTTGAACGTCGTCAGCGATCTGGCGTTAGCCAGGAACTTCGAGAGGCCCTCGCAGAGAGGCCGCTCCAAGTCTAACAACCGGCACTCGAGCTCTTGCAGGCGGGTCTGGAGTGGCAGCGTTGCGCTGAATCTCAGCAACTCAGGCATGCTCATGCACGGCAGGGACAGCGCGAGCTTTCGAAGGCTGGGACTCTCGGTCAACGCGTCGCAGAGTTGCTGGTCGTATGCGTGTATGAGTCTGTTCAGGACCACGGAAACCAGACAGCGGTGGTACATCAGCAAGTGGCACAGAAGCGTGGCGGCCTCGTGCTTGCGTTGCGCCAAGTCCAAGGGAACGAAGGCGTCCTCCACTTCGACGAGAGACAGTTGGCCCGGGGAGAGCTCCCTGAGCTCGAGACCCACCTGCCAGAAGAATTCGTTCCAGATGGGAATGTCTCTGAAGATGTCGCACAGGCGACCCTCGCTGCTCGTGCACGGAGTCCGGTAGTTTAAGGTGGAGCCGGAGAAGTAACTTTTCTTTAAATCAGAATTTGACGCGGCCGACCTCCGCCTTTTCCGAGAACCACCACCCGGCATGGCCGTAGTCGCACGCTCACGCTGGGGCACGATGACTGATCGACTGAGCACTGGGAGTCCTTCCGTTCGTGGATGCGACCAACCGTTTACGGGTGCACGTACTCTCTGTTACGCGTAATGCCGTATATTCTCGGGCACCGGGTTTTTAACAACGGCCGCAGCGCGGCTTCGACCGTCCGCAATGGAGGCAACGCACAGAGGCAGATGCCACGCGCGACGGGTGAGCTGTGTGCGCACGCGGTACTCCGCCTACCGCCGCAACGCCTGGCGGCCTGGCCGCGAGATTGAAAGGTGTCGCCATCTGGCGGCTACTGGCTGAACCACGCGTAGTGTGTGTGTGGCACGGCCGGTCTGGAGCAGCCATAGGGTTAATACAGACTCTAGAGGAAAAGCTGGGAATGAAAGAGCGCCCACCCGACCACAAGGACACAACCATTACATTATTAGGCAATGCAATTGCACTGCCATTGCCATTGTTGCATTTGCAATGAATTACAGAACGGCAAAGATTAGCGCTATTGAATGCTAGTAACGCTGGCAATACAAATAAAACGAACTTTTAAGCGCTAGAAACGTGCGGACGGTGTTCATTGTTTATTTCGAATATTTTCAGGAAAGACTCAAGACCATTTGTAAAGTTTACTAGTGACAGGACTTTTGGCTCATGAAGGTGCGTTTGCAGGCACTTTTGCTTGATGGCGCCACCATATCCACTTGAGCTCGAGATGCTGGCGATGCTGGCCACCAGCATGAGCGAAGCCAGGATTTGTCTATGGTTCACCTTTCGAGTGATGCCCGATTAAAGATAAAGCGCTCCCCTTCTGCTAACTTAAGTTCTAGGTTAATTATAAAACAAAAAGGTCGCTGCTCCCGACGAAAGTAGGTAACGTGATCTCGAATAAAAATTTGCCAAGTCTTCGACGTTTCTTGACGGAACCAGTTACACAGAGGGAGACACCCTGAACAATATCTGTCCGGAACAAATGCCTGTCTTATAGGCGCGTAAGGCATGTGAGGATAGCCGCTACGCTGTCAACTAACCGCTTCGCTTTCAACTAACGTTTTATTGTTGCCTAGTTGTGAAAGCTACAAGAAAGCATACCTGCATCGCAACAATCCACGCACAATGGCGGCGGTGCCTGCATTACTTGCTACAACTTGCCGTCATAGGCGTGCGCACGAGGGTTGGAAAAAGACCCCCTCCCCCCCCCCCCTTAAAAGAAAATCATGTAAATTGGGGTGCCAATTCTGCCTCATACCTTGCTTCAGTCGGCGCAGGGTTATGGCTACGCATGTTTTGACGATGATGGCAACGAAGGAGACCTGCTGATGTTGAATTCGAAGAACAGTTTACTTCCCGCCTTTACACAGCAAAGCCGTGAACCAATGGCAGGTGTTTATGCGAAGCGCTTCATCGCTTCATTTTCATTTTTTCCTTTCACTTCAGAGCTCGTTTTCTCTCCGACTCGACCAACAGGAAGGGGGGGGGGGGGGCTGCGGTACACTCTACGCCTGTGCGTACAGTGTAGAGAGGACGGGAGGCACTGTCATTGTGTATGAGTGAACGCTGGGAAGACGCCGCTCTAGCCCGGCCATGGCCAAGCGCGGGAAAAAGCTTTTGTTGTGCAGGACAGCTGCCTTGTAGTTTTTGCAACGCGTCTATATGGTAAGACGGCGGAGGTCTGGCTTCACTTTCTGGAAGGTATCTCCATTCTAGCATTTTCTTTTTAAACCTCCTCGGTGCAGTCAAGGAGGATTTTAAAAAGAATGCTAGAGTGGAAGCTGTCGCAACTAAAGTCCCTAGATTTTCCCAGAAGAACAGGGAAAAATCTAGGGACTTTAGTCGCAACATCCAGAGATGAAGCCACGGTTTGCCACTGGTTTGTCCTACACCCTCCCAATTCTTTTTTTTATCTGAACGAGCGAGCGTCGAATAGATAGATAGATAATGTGGCCAAGTACCCTTTCCAGGCGCTGCGCCGTGCTCCCGACCGGGCTGCAGAAATTAGGCGCCTTTTCCTCTTCAAACCACTACCACCACCACCAGTACCCTTCACAACGGGTGGACTCAATGAAGTGTCCTAGCCATATAAAAAAAACCACGAAGAAAAAGAAAACGTGAGGTAAAAAACACACAGACACGTCAGAATTCACAGGTCACACACTTCCAGCGCCGTGAGTGTCCGCCGTGATAGGGATGGTCGATAAAAATTTTTAATCGATTAATCATGTTCGTCGATTTAGCCTTTCATCGATTAATGAATTTCCACGTGATCTTTTAATCGATTAACCGACATTTTTGATAGGTGCTTTAAAAAAGATATCTCACTGTTTGAGAGGCATTGTTTGATTTTGATCTCGACCGAAGCCTTTCTATCAGACGCGCTAGAGATCACATGTGCGCATTTGCGCCTTCGTGAGAATTCGCCCAACGGTCACAGGTGGCCCGACGTCTTTGGGCGATGTCACGGACTGAAGGATCTGTGGCCATCATCCATGGACGATTCGGCCGCAGGTCGTATTTCCTCGAAGACTGCCTCCTCGAGCGCAGCGAAATCGGAGGCGCTGTCGGCTGCCACACTGGTAGAAAAGACGCACCGGAAACATGCAGTGTGGCGAAATACCGCGAAAGGCAAAGCACGGACGAGGAGGAAGACGAAGTAAATAAGACGCTCGCACTCGTAGGGACGCCATCTTTTCTCTGTTTGTACGTTAGATATTGTGGAAGCCCTCGATAATACTATAATTGCAGACTGACGTGATCTCTTTTTTGAGGTCACCCATGTGAGTTTATCACGTAGTTTATCGCACGTTTTAGAAGGAAAACACGTAGTTTATCGCAGCTGGCACTGAAAGTACCAGCTGCGATAAACTACGCGTTTCCCTTCTAAAACAAAAGTACCCCGCTCAGATTATTGAGGCGCCGTGGCACGCGCAGACAAGCTTGACCGTGAAACGCTTATCAACGCAGAGAAACGTCCCCTGTAGCCTCAATAGCGCTAACCTTTGTACTCACGCATAGCGCGTCAGCGCCCAATGTAAAACGTTACAACATGTTGACTCAAAGCGAGCATTTAAAGAAAGTTTTTCCCTAGCCACCCCGCGCCGTGTATCGGCGTTGTAGTAATTTGCAGGATATCCTTACGTCCTCCAAAATTCGAAACAACTACATTCTACACGCTGGTTGCCATCCATGTCACAAACCTCGATGCAAAGTATGCACTCAGATGACGACCACCACTGTGGGTAAAAGCACCACCAAGGAAAGGGAGAAACGACAAAAAGGAAAGGCAGGGACACGTGCTGATGGAACAAAAATGTTTCTTTTCTGTTATTCTGTTGTCGTCCAAGCTGTTCGTTTGGAAAATACACTTGTTCGCGCATTCCTAGCAACTATTTTGCAGTGTCATTTGAGCGAGCTGGTTGCTTTCCCTCTTCTTTTGTCCGTCGCCACATGGCACTACGTCAAATCAAACTCGATGCTGAAAAAGTAGCAGCTTTTGCGATCACTTCTGTAGAAAAGACAGAAAATCAGTAGATTCAGACACCTTATCACTCAATCAGCAGAAAAAATTTTAAAATCAGTAGATCTACTGCTAAATCAGCAGCCGTCGCAACACTGGCCCCCTACGACGGAGAACAGCGGTGAAATGAGCGACAATACGCGCATGCGCGCAGTAGTCCGGTGCAGCTTTGTTCTGCCAGGCTCTTATGTGAAACGGATCCAACCCCGCCTGTCCTGTATTTGGCTTGCAGTAGCAGACATCTTTTTTGCCTCAGTAATGTGCTGAGTGAATCACAGGGGGGGGGGGGGGGGGGAATGCGCATACGCACCTACTGTAATCAGCGGGTGTTGTATATAGCATCCCCGGATCAATCTCAAGCGCGACCACTTGACCTTTTCTTTATAACTCGATGGCAGCGTTCAGAAAAGAAAATGCAATAGGGGGTTGAGAACGGTTCGCGGAACAGCGTAACAGGAGACAGCGGCACAGGACTGCAAATCACGCGCTCATTTCGCCGCTCATCGACTCGGCGTTCGGCGCTCGTGCGTTCAGGTTAAAAGGTTGGGCGGGTGTACGTATGCCTGTCACAATGTATATAAAAGCATTGCAAGGCTGTATATGCACTGTAATAAGACAAGTGAGCGCGCATGTCGCGAGCGTTATATGTGTGATCACCGTATTCACCACTCGGCAATATCTATTGCAGCAATGCGGCTTTCTCTGAGTGGTTCAAGCGCATTACTTTTGTTCGAGCCTAAGCAAAAGAAGTATTAAATATCTAGGTGTGAAGTTAGCGTTTCAGCGACGTCACTACTCCAAGTTTTGGCGATCTCGAAATCTTCGTGGTACCGGAAATCATACCTAAACAGGTAACTCAACGGTATA
Organism: Rhipicephalus sanguineus; assembly: GCF_013339695.2. Classification (NCBI taxonomy): domain Eukaryota; kingdom Metazoa; phylum Arthropoda; class Arachnida; order Ixodida; family Ixodidae; genus Rhipicephalus; species Rhipicephalus sanguineus. Next base: position 136,482,966 of record NC_051182.1, on the reverse strand, counting down.
CAAAAAATTAGGGCAGCTTTGCACTATGGATGCCAAGCCTGAAGGAAGTGCGGAGCTGGGAAGCCTTCTTTGTTTCTCTTCTGTTTTCTGTTTCTTTCCTCCTCTCTTTCTTTCTTTTTCTCTTTCCCGTTTTTTCCTGTCTTTTTTTTTCTCTCTTTATTTCTATTTAAGTTCTTCCTCTCGCTATTTCTTTCTCTTTCTTGCTGTTTCTATTTTTATTCCTATTTTTTTCTCTCTCTCTTTCTATTTCTCGCTTGCTCCTCTATTTTTCTATTTTTTTTTACGTGGTTTTGCCGGCGTTACTCCAAGCGACGGCAGCATACGACAGCTTGTGCCCCTAAAGTGTTCCACACTTATCATCATCGAGGCGCTCCAAGACTTCTCCTTGGCGCGAGCGCGCGCTCAGTACGCTACAGATGGCTGCGCTATTCGTGGTTTGGCCTGCATTACGCCAAGCGACGACAGCATACGACAGCCCGGGCCCCCTAAAGTGCTCCGCACTTAAAACAAAAGTCCAAGCCATGCACTTAGCGGCGAACTTGCTAAGTGTATCGTGATTATCCTTACACGATTAGGTTTAGCTGTGCTTAAGATACCGTTTCATTGTAGGGTGCTTTTGGTAACAAACTTTGTAACAGTTGCGAGTTATGTTTTACATGATAATGGCAAATGCACTGTTCCTTGTCATGTCTGTTTGCACTTCTTGTTTTTTTAAGATACTTTTTTTATCTCTCTATGTAATCCCTTATTGCTGAGTGTTTTGCAAACTTGCATTGCAATTGTTTCTTTTTTTTTCGATCACAATATTACGTCCTTTTTTTAAGATACAATTTTTCATGGCTGCTCGCGGTAAACAGGACAGGCAACATAGCAAGTCACAAGTGTGATGCTTTTAGATATCACTGCTTTTTAAGTGTATGAAACAGAGGCGATAACAACCACAGTAATGAGTAAAAGTAAAAACGTTTTTTTTTTTACTTTGCGAAAGCGAAAAACCCGACCATTTCGAGTCCCACTCGGACCCTTCTTCAGTGGTGGCTGGGGTGCACCAAAAAAGCAGCCTTCTTTTCTTTAGGTCGTGGGGTGAAGGCCGTTCTCCATGACGTGCCGAAGTCCGTCGAAGTAGACGCGCTCAGCAGCGCATCGGCAAACCGGTTGACGTTTCCGGGTGTCTCCCATGATATGAGCCACGATTCCACAAAAAGCCGGGTGGCTGGCCTCGGGGTCGACGAAGTGGGAGTAGTCAAAAGCGACGCGGTGGTCGTTCCCGGTTCCACCTCGCTGTGCTCAGCGACTGCGGGCGTCGTTTTTTGGAAAGTTCTTCGTTTCCCCCACGTAGGAAGCGTCACCATCTGTATACATGGTTCAGAGTAAACCGGACCCTGTGCTTTCTCTCTGGTCAGCCTCTCATTTAGGGCACGGGAGGAAGCGACCGAGCGTAGAGAATGGCTAATGGGCCACTTTCACTCCCTGCCCCGTCAGGACGCGTCCGAGCGCTTCGCTGCTGCCTTGACTTGAACGTAGGGAATGACCCTCCGTACACGCTTGGGAAGCGGCGGCTCAGTGTCCTCTGGAAGGGGTCACTGAGCCGGGGTCAGTGTCCTCTGGAAGCTCCAGTCCCTTGTCTGTTCTCCCTTTTGTGCTCGTCAATTTTTAGCGCTTATTCTTTCAGTGTTCCTGGAAGGGGTCGACGGGTACGTGCCTAGCGGCGTGCGACCTTTCCAATGAAGGTTTTTCAGTAGCCGTTCTTCAGAAGGTCGCATCTGTTCTTCCGTTCCTCATTCTTTCGCTTAGCCTTCGAAGAACAAGCCATACGAGCACGGGCGGGGGGCGAGTTTGGACTGGCGACGCCTGTTTCGGTGGAAACGGGAAAACTAATGGCATGTGCGGTTGGTTGCCGGAAAGGGCGCAGGCGCTTGCAGCGGGGGCGCAGGGCTGGATGTTGGTTTCCCTTCCTTCTTCAGAACCATTGTGCTCTTGTCGCTTGTGTTTTGTGTTCGCTTCATTGTGCTCTCGTCACTTGCGTCGTGCGCTGAAATGCCTCGGGGAACCAAGTCCGAGCAGATATGTTGCGTCGTAGGCTGCACAAACAGCTATGCAAACATGGACAAAGCTGGGGAGTACATCTAGTTCCATGGGTTCCCGTCGCGGCCTCACCAGTTCGAACGGCGGAAAGCCTCTGGATATGCGCGGCCCGCTGACAACGGTACGTACAGTGTACACACATTTCCTTCGCTACTCTCATTTTTCCTAATGTCTCTAACAGTGAAGGAGCCGTTCGTTTGCGAGAGCTTGACGTCTTTCGTTTTCGCTTCCACAGGTGCGATGGCTCCGAACCTTGGATGCCGAAGGCGAACACGCGGATTCGTAGCCGTCATTTTGTTGGAAATCGGAAATCGGAAGATCCAAGGAGTCCGAGCTATAACCCTTCCATTTTCCCGTCAGCTTACAGAAAGCGGCCGCCACCATCAACTTCGCGAGGTCGCTACCAGAGGTACATACTTGGCGTGGCTGAATTTAGATCTCTTTCAGGATGCAAGCGTTTGTTAGCGCAAGACGCTCTCGTTTTGTGAAGCTGCCTGACCGTCATTCAGTTGACACAAGAGATTTAAATACTCTCTTTAAATGGAAGTATACTTTAATTTATTATATTTTTTTTTTCGATGCTATTTAGGCTGTGAAGGTAGAAAAGAAGCTTTACAACTTTACGCGAGTAAAATGTAGCGATTTTTAACTGGATTGCTGGGCGCCTGGTTCAACGCGCGTAGCACGGTACGTTCTGACGTTGTTTATTTTTATTGACCTATCAAAAGGCTGAAAAAAAGACATACAGCTACAACTGGCTTTCTCCCTGTAAGTGGCCCACTGCAGGAAGCAGATAAGCAGCGACTCTTTACTAGCACTGGTCTGTGCGATCAATTGACCCAAGCATGTACAGAACACCCCCCACCCCCTTATATGCGTTTCTCAACAGGCGCCTGAGGATATCTCAAGTGATGAGTGCGCAGCTGATTGTATTCCTAGTGACGAATGCAATAACAAAACGTGTGAGGTTAGTTCTTCTGCATTCCTACAGTGGTGGCATGTTATTGTTGCACCGAAGGAGTTTCCAGTTGTACTGCGGGCCGTTTTTGGTTGTGTTATTTAAAATAAAATAAACAAACAGTTGATCATTTTGAAGCTTATAGTCGGTTTGTGCCTGTCCTGCTGGCAATTCCGATTTGTCCTAGCACAATGCGAGGTGACCGTTTGTGTACCTTGTATGCTAAGAAAAGGGTGGCCCAGAAAATGGCACTACAATTTTGCATTGAAACGATGGAACATGCATTATGAATCGTGGCATGTTATTTGTGCAAAAACGTTAAACTGATTGCTCGGCGTTCTTTTTGTTTCTGTTTTTTTTTTTCAGGTCGGCACTATAACATTCCTTGACTGTAGTGAACATCGAAGCTATCCTTGCATTTTTCTGACCACTACCGATGGTAGCACAGCCTTAACTCAAATTTCCAGCAAGTTCGTGTCGTCCCAGTCCACTCAGTGTGAAGTTGCGTTCCCGCGCAGCACATATTGAGGCCCTGACCATCGTTCAGTTTGCTTTGCGGGAGTGCAGACGGTGCTGAGCAATGAAGACGCCATTGCAAAGTCTATGCTCAGTATCTTTCAGAGTGTTTTCAATGCTCCTTGGTGTTTTACGTAACACAAGAGGCATTTATGAAATCAGCAAAGCCGATCGACTGACTCTGTTTCTCATGAATCTTAAGACTGGAATTACGTACGCAGCATTGGGCGTTTTGTTTAGCGCGCACCGTAGAACAGCTGCTAGGTGCTTTCGTAGCATTCTGAATGAACTGTATACGCCAGAACTCGCACTTGGATTGAATGGCATCACAGAAGCAATGTTCTCTCTACGATGCCAACTTTCTTCAAGCTGCGTTATCCAAAATCTAGAGTCGTGATTGATTGCACAAAGATTAAAGCAGAGCGTCCCGCATCAGTCGAAATGCAAAACCTGATGTATTCATCCTGCAAAGGAATGTACACTGCAAAACTTCCCATTGGCATTGCTCCAAATGGTGCGGTAACGCTTCTTTCAAATGCTTATGGAGGACGGGCCACTGATGCTTTCAAAACCGTCGATTTTCCTTATTAGAGCCAGGCGATGTTGTGCTTGCAGATAGAGGTTTTCGCGGTGTGCGTGTTGACATGGCAGAAGCAAATGCAATGCTAGTAATGCCGCCCATTTCTACTGGAGCAAACTTCATGCGAGATGAAATCCGTATCCATGTAGAGCGGATGATTCAGCGGATAAAATATTTCAACATTCTCAACAGCAGACTTACATTCGCGCTACATGACGACATTGATCAAATCATGCATGTTATCTGTGTCCTAGAAAACATACAAAGTAGCATTTTAAAATTTACTTCATTGTTTGTTTATCGTGATTTGTTGCTCAGTGTTCAGCCTCTGACTTTAATACACTTCCAATGTGAACAAAAAGCGGGGCAGGTTTTATACTCCGCATTTTATTACAGCTTTGTTGCAGCTTGACCTGATTACTTACCTCTCACAAGAGTCCACATATTGCTACATTGATTCATGCCTAGTCACGCCCCCATTTTATTGCGCGTATTAGCTGTGTTCTGGCACAACTGGGAAATAATTTCAAATGTTTGAATTTTCCTTCTGATATGTGTTGTTTTTGTTTGGTGTTAAGAGTGACCGTGTGTATATTTCATAACATGTACATAAAAAAGATTCGAATTGTGTTGTACAGATAAACGACTTCATGACACCTTGCCTTGATGAACGCACGCGAAAAAACTCACACACGTGATGCCAACAGGAAATCATTTAAGCAAATTTTCATTGTAATTCAATACAAGAAACATGATTACACTTGAAAAATATGCACTTATTAAAAGAATAAGGTTCAAATAATTAAGTACAGCGGTGTGGAATCTTTATGATCCGTACATGCTAACTTTGGCAACATGTGAGTAAAATAAAAGTCTTCCATCTTAGGAACAGCTTCGCTCAAAAACTCATCACAGCGGTTCACAATGATGACAAGCTACTCCTTGGGCGTATATACTAAGAATTTGCACACTTTGAGACCGAGCACATAGAGAGCCACTCGCACTTGCGTGTAATACTCGTGCGATGTCTTAATAAAGGAGTACTGACACGAAATTTAAATATTTTCGGCTTGTTGCTCTGACTAAAAACACGGATGTCGAGAACCCTAAAAACGGTGTCGTAGTGCCTGGGGATTCGCTCAATATAATTTTAATACCGCTACATTAAAAAAAAAGCCCTTTCGGTTTCGGTATCGAGGTCGCGGCTTCGCCGTGACTTGTAAACGCAACTCTGACGTCACGGGAAGTGTGCAACTCGCGAAATACTAGCACCAGCTCTCTCATTTGCTGTCAGTCGCACGTGGTTCAGGTAAACACTGATGAGTGAATTGTCGTCCAGCGACTACGACAGCGATTTCTGCGATCTAGGCTGCATGCAGGACTTCGCAAATCCACTGAACTGCATTGACGATGATGTCCATTGCGGTGAGGCTGGCTTGCAGATACTGGTTGACGAAAACTTTAAAATTATAACAAAATAATTTAATCCGTGTTGTCTGGCTCCGGTGTGCAGAGAACGTCGATAGCGCATATCATATGCAAACGAAAAATGTCCGTTTTGGGGTGCCTCAAAATCGTGTCAGTTCTCCTTTAACGTTCTACACACATCAGAACCAGGAAACACGTATAACCTCTTTTAGTTTGATTTTAAAGCTTTCATCGCCCGTCATCTGGAAGACAACCCCACCGCAATGGACGTTATCATGACGTGTCAACACAGTTCGCTGGATTTGCGAACTCTGCGTTCTGGGTTGAGGCCGAAACTGCTGTCGGAGCCGCTGGATGTCAATTCACCTTTCGTTGTTTACGACCAACACGTACAACTAACAGCAAACTACAGAGTGCTGCAAAAACTTCAAGAGTATCTGTCCCCACGTTACTTACGCCATACTTTGTTTACACGTCAATGTGATACCACCCCCTCGAGTGGTTTTTTAAGGAAGTGCTTTAAAAGAGAGAGAGAGAGAGAGAGGAACAAGGAAAGAGAGGGAGGTTAACCAGACGCACGTCCGCTTTGCTACCCTGCACTGGGGGAGAGGGATGAGGGGGCGAAAAGAGAGACAGGAGAAGAGAAGAGCGATGGACACCATCACGAGCACACTTGGGGGAGCACATCCAGCGGTATCGAAAAATTGTGGCACGCTCTAAGAGTTGAACGCGATATCTGGCCCCATCCTCATCGTGCTTTGTTTCGCTTGTCATTATGTTCAGTCGCCCGGTCTCACACACGCACACACACACACACGCACACACTCAACATACCTATAGTAATGGTAAATGTTTCCGCCCTCTTCAACAGTACTTTTATGACAACAGTGTACCCACTACGTGTGTGTAAGAGAATGCGCGCACTAATGTGCATGCCCTTCCTAATGGGTGGCATGCTTTAAACCAGCAGCAATTACGCGCGCGATACTTTTTCGAAGTTACGAAGTTTATGAACTTCGAAGTTTCGAAGATCGTAAAGGAATATGCGCAGTGATGTGTGCGCCTTTTGTAATGGGTGGCCGGCTTTAAAACCACCAACTCGTCATGCAGTTCACATGGTGCGTCGCCCGATTGCAAGATACGTTTGTACCCCGTTTTACTGCGATATTACATCTCGTAGTGTGACACCTGTAAGCAGGACGCATATGTATGTGAAGCATTAAAGTTAATTTCAGTGCAGTTTCAAGCAACTCGCATGTTAGACAGGCATGCGGAACCCATGGTATCATCGCGGTTGCATTTCATTCAAATGGCGCTTCAGCTAAAAGACTTTCATCAACAACTACAGTTTCAACCGGACTGGTATCCACTCTTCATTAAATGTACTGCTTTAATACCCTTTTAGGACTTCTGTGTAATGCTTGTACGCTGGTAGAGGCCGCCTTGAATATTTTGTATGCTAATTACGCACATTTGTAATAAATACCATGAAAGAGAAAAAAAAATGCAGTGGCTTTGTGGTAGAACACCTGCTTGCCACGCAGACGGCCTGGTTTCGATTCTCACTCGAACCTAACATTTTTTATTATTTATATTATATAAGTTGATTTTTCGCTCACAACCAACGACGCCGACACCGACACCGAAATTTCTGCGGAACGAGCTCTTTAACGCTACCGCGTTAAAGTTTTAAGAACTCACAGGGCCCCTTATACACTCACCTAAGGCGACTGGAAGGCGAAAGCCATCCTCTTTTTTCTTCTCGGTCGAAGTGTTGATCCTCTCCTGCCACCCTCTGAAAGCTCTCTGCACCTAACGTGGTTTCTGCACTGCCTCCGCGATCGGCCCAACTTTGACTAAGCTACGGTGTCAAGTGATGACGTCATCATGTGGCGCACGTCACGTTGACATCATAAAGACGTCACAAATTTTGTCACCATCATGACCAAATTTTGTTCATGATGGCGTAGTCATCACGTGATCAGGAGTTCTTGCATCACACGTGTTGACGCCGCCGCGGAACGCCGGTCAAATTCGTGGTTTGGTAAGGCATCTCAGGCTTGCATTCCGAGCAACCACGGTATGCTTTTAGGGGCGAAGCTCCTTAAGGCGGCACCCGTTCGTCCCTCGTAATCGTCGTCATCGTAGTAGTGCGTAACAGGTCTTACGCTTTGACCTCCAAGGTGGTGCCGGTGGGAGATTTCTCCTGTGCGTTGTTGAACAATAAAAAATTCGCAGCGTGCGCGTTAACTAAAAGCCGAATTCTTCTGTCTCTCATTCCCCATTAGGAGCCATTGGCATGTTCCAGTAGGAAACGTTAGTAGAAGTAGAAGTGTAAGTGTTAGCTAAAAGCCGACTTCTTCTGTCTCTCATTCCCATTAGCAGCCATTGTTTACCTCCAAGGTAGTGCCTGGTGAGATTTCTCCTGTGCGTGATTAAACAATAAAAATTTTGTTCAAAACGCCGTTGATTGATGAAATAAACCAACGAAAGACGCCAGATGTTTTGTAAAAGCAGAACGAAAGAACGCCAGATGTTTTTCTTAAAGTGTAGTAGTAGTAGTTGCATGTAGCCACCTCGCCCGATCGTCAACGGGCGAGGTGGACCGGCAACGGCGCGAGGACCCTGCCGTACGAGAGTTAAATCACACTAAAAGACATACTTTGCGGGCGATACACTCTAGTGAGCTTTCAACTTTTCGTCTTAATGTACATGATAAAGAAATTATTTCTACGAAAAACGCAAGGCACACCTTGAGCAATATGTTTGGTTTTGGGACGCTAAATGGAACCATGAGGCGATGCGAAGCCGGAGCACTTGCGCCACTTGCACGATCGCGTTCCGTTGGCTTTCGTTGGGCATGCTACCGACCTCGCGTCGTGGAACGCGCGTCCTGTCTTCCCTCTAGCCTTGCCTTTAATTCGCACAGGGCGAGCGGGGAATGCGGTCGCTCTTGGCGCTCTTTCGCTCGGGAGCGGACTTCTTCCTTGCATTTCACCGATCACAAGTGATAATGAAGGGACCACGTAAACCAACAGTACAATAAAAGTTTGATGTTTAATATATACACGATGTTTCACACTCTTTATATTATGTACTGGGCGCATTTCACGGAAGAGTTTCACGGTTTACAGATGATTCCCTCCGTAGCTTCGCCCCACTCATCATCATTCACCCCGTGGATATGCTGTGATTTTTTTTAGTGTTTTTGACACCAGTACTTTCATAAGAGTGTGGGATGCGGGTCGGTGAAGGACGGATCCCAACATAAAACGTAACGATGTTTATTAACGTAGTAGCAGCAGCAGGGCAAGCATGCCGATGCTGCGCTTCGGAAGGTTAGAAAAACAAACATGCCACCAAGCTTGGTAGCTTGGGTTATATAGCCAGCGGTGGTGACGTAAGCCTCCGACGGAACTGCGTGGCGCTGTCTTTTATCTGAAGCGTGGTGTAGCATGCATCCGTGTCACGCCGGCCCAGATAGTGACGAGGCGGAGGCTGCGCCGGTTTGTGCGCACTGTGTCGCCACATCACCCCCCCGCGGAGTGCAGAGCCCTCAGGGTCTGTAGGAATCTAGGAGGCGTACCAGACGTCCAGAGCGTGTCGTGAAAGGAGCGGGCTGCGACGTCGGTGGCTGTGGACGTACGCCAGTTGAAAGAGTAGCGCTGCCAGGTTCGTTCGCCGCGATGTACGCGGGGGCTTGAGTCGGTCCTGTCCTGGTCGGTAACACGGAGTGGCGAACGGGTGCTCAATTTTTTCCTGGGGGTTGGGGCTGAGAGTGGCGTAGAGGACGGATCGAGAAACCGCGTGGATTTTGCGAGCCGTTCCGCTGACGGGCGGCGCTGCGGAGAGACGCTTCAGGAGGGCCGAGGGGATCCGCGAAAGAGCGGTCGCACCGGGCGCGCTTATGTACGTGGGCGCTTTCACGGGCTTCTCCGCGACTGGTGGCGCCGTTGTAGTAGGCGCCTGTGGCTGGTGGTGTATCGTCGCCGACGTCATGGGCGCCGAGACATACACGGGGAGATGTTCCGGCGGCGCCGGATGCAACACCGTCGTGGTGCATGTCATGACGGGATGGTGGTGGTCCTGCGCCAACATCTGCGGCGGGTGCCGGGGGCTCGTCTGCCGTCGCGGGCGGTGCCGGGGGCTCGTCCGCCGTCGCGGGCGGTGCCGGGGTCTCGTCCGCCGTCGCGGGCGGTGCCGGGGGCTCGTCCGCCGTCGCGGGTGCGGGCACGGCTGCTGCGGCGGGTGCGGGCACGGTTGCTGCGGCGGGTGCGGGCATGGTTGCTGCGGCGGGTGCGATGCCGTAAAACTCGAGCACGGCGTCCCGCAGGTCATCGTAAGGGCGAGGGCGCCACGCGAAGTAGGTGAGGCTGCGTTTCAGGTCACGCGGAAGGTGGTACTCTAGTACCTCAAACATGAATGCCTGCAGCCAGATGCCGTTAAGCTCCAACGCCGCCGCGAACTCCTCAAACCAGGACTCGAGGTTGTATGTCCGGAACGGTGGCAGAGGCGGGTCGAACTGTGGCTGCCAGGCTTCAGCAGGCTGGAACATGGCCGCGGAGCTCGGTGGCAGCGGTGCAGCGCCGGTTGCGTGTTCGAAGGTCCGGGTCACCAGATGTGGGATGCGGGTCGGTGAAGGACGGATCCCAACATAAAACGAAACGATGTTTATTAACGTAGTAGCAGCAGCAGGGCAAGCATGCCGATGCTGCGCTTCGGAAGGTTAGAAAAACAAACATGCCACCAAGCTTGGTAGCTTGGGTTATATAGCCAGCGGTGGTGACGTAAGCCTCCGACGGAACTGCGTGGCGCTGTCTTTTATCTGAAGCGTGGTGTAGCATGCATCCGTGTCACGCCGGCCCAGATAGTGACGAGGCGGAGGCTGCGCCGGTTTGTGCGCACTGTGTCGCCACAAGAGCAACAATATCAACATTTCTAAAATTCGTGCCCAGTACACCTTTATTGTAAACAACCGACAGTCACCTACGTCACGAGTTTGTATTTGCTGCCGTGATCCTTGCGAGCTTTCTCTCCTGGCGGTCCTTTTCAACGAAAAGATGGGCACCTCTTTTACGGATTTGCACGGGGAGTATAAAGGCTGACGCCCTTGTATCGGCAGAGCATTTTTCGGGAGTCACGCATATTACAACAGCCCAGGGACACTTCGTTGAAAAGAGTTGCCAACGCGGTGCTGCTCTGTTTGCATGAAAACCATAGTGCGTCCCGCCTCACTCGACGCTCTTTCAAACCAAAACTGCGACTCTAAAAAACAGTCTCTAAATAATGAATCGTCGCCCGCTCGCGCAAACGAGGTTTCCAGCCGTGATAAGTGGGTTCTTGCCTACTTCATACAACGAAAAAAAAAAACATGCTCTAAATGTTTTTTCGTATCAGTACTAAGAGTACACTCGTTCAGCGGATCGACGCTCCGCCAAAAGAGTTCATATGTATCTTTAATGGGACTGATTGATGTAAGTGGCGAGTCAAAACTCACCGAGAAGAGTGACACGTAATCTTTTTGGTTTCTTAGAGTGCGGGGAACCAGACATTATACTGATTAACCTATCGCATTATTAGTAAGGTACAGCCAAGGGCGTCTGCAGAACTTTTTTTGCAGGGGGTTGCATCCTCAAAAATTGGAGGGGGGGGGGGGAGGAAGGAGGGGTGCAGAACAGCTAACATTTCTTTCACTGCTGGTACATGTCCGGCATGATTAGTCATGGTGTGTAACGCGAGAAGTTGGCTCGCAATCGTGAAGGGCGTTTCACACGAATATGCGGGACCTGAGTGTGCTACTGCAGCTGTGTAGCTTATTGCTACTGCATAGAATAGTATCCGCAATTCCAGGTGGGATGGCCATCCTGCCCCCTTCCCTTCCCCCCTCCGGACGCCTCTGACTGCAGCCATCCACGAAGCACCTTGCGACAAAAAAATGGCTTAGTAGTTACCTGGTTAAACACAGAGAAATCGTTCTGGCTTGTAAAAGCATTTTTCACTCGCTTTACTGGCTCAGCAAAGTGATTATGCTGGCACATATCAGCATAGGAACGCTTCCCGATACTACTAACAAGGTTCAGCACTGAACAGTCACTGAGGCCATTGCCCCCCCCCTCCCCCTCCCCCTCCCCCCAAAGTAATACTGTGGCTCGCCCTTGATCCGACATGGGGTCCGGGCAGGCAAGTGTGGTCGAGTGTCATTTTGTGCCCACTATCCCATGGCAGAAAAAAATTACGAAGCGGGGGCGGGGCGCAGGGGCACGGGCCCGGTGTGCTACCCCATGGCTACGCCACTGGCTTGAATGCACAAAACAACGAACACATTGCATACCTACGGCACATGAGCGAAATCCGCACCTACTGTTCATCCAGGATGTCGCCCATCTTGAGGTATTGCCGAATGCACAACCAGCAGTCCCGACCAATGTCTGCCAACTGCTTCTCACCGTCGTCGCGCACATGACAAGTGACGCCGCACTTAACGACCCCGGCTAGGCGCATGAAGTCGTCCAACTCGGAGTAGCTCTTGAGGCTGTTCCTGATCTGTGACAGGACCTCGTCTTCGTTGACACAGGTGACATCTCGAATTAGCTCCACAAGTCCAGAGTTCGAGTGCACCAGCTCGGCAGCCGCTGCTAAGTACCTGCGCCTCCTTCCCGAGACGAACTGCGCCGCGCGCGACACCAAAGAGGCGTTGCGGCCCAAGACGTCGTCGATGGTGAACAGGTCACAGTGAACTGCCTCGTGCCTGTGCACGTGCAGGCCGAGAAGCGTGTAGTTTGTGGAGAAGTTGGGCGACAGCTTTTGGACCAGTGAGACGGTCGACTGCTGGTCCTCCGGGTAGAAGGAAAGATCGTGCAGTGTCCGCGTTGACTGCAAAGTCTCGGCCAACAACTGAGTCTCGCTCTCGTCGAAGCAGAGACCATTGATGTACAGCCGACGTATGCTTCTGTTGACAGATAGCGCTTGCACCAGCGCCCTCTCGACACGGTCCACAGGGTCCCAGATCCGGGACACGAAGGTAAGCGTCAGCTCTCTGAGCACCGTCGTGCCCGCAATGTACTGCGCAATCAGACCGTTCGTCACATTGTTGCCAAACAACTCCTCCCTCTCAACGAGAGACAGTGAGGTCACGTGAGCGCAGGAAGGCAACAAGCGCAGGGCAGTACGGAAGCGGTCGAACTCGCTGAGGACCCTTGAGTCGATGTCGAGGGAGGACAGGTCCCTGCACTCTGTGAGTGTCGCGCCGGGATCCTGGACGGTGAAAGGATTGCCGAGGAAGAAGCGTTCCCGTACGCCAGTCTCCCGCATGGCCCGACATATCTCGACCGCGTCCTCGGGTCGGATACGCTCCACGGTGATGTTCTTCAGGGTTGTGTTGTACTTTAACGCCTCGAAGAGAGACCTGCACTGCTCCAAGTTGAAGCAAGATAGTTCCATGGTCAGCTTCTCCAGTGTCTTGTTTTCGCGGACGGCTGCTGGCCAAAAATGTGTGTTGACGGATTTGGGCGGGTATCCATCACTGTATAAGCTGCACTTTACCATGCGGAATTTCCTTAGCGACTGGTTTTTGCGGAGCAGCAAGGCCACGAGCCCGCTGTTGTGGTCATCCATCGTGAAGCCGACAAGCTTCACCTCCGAGAGAGTTGTAGTGCGGAACAGCGAATGCATGATCAGACGCTGTTCGACGTGGTCAATTGGTTGTTTCGTAGACAAAATCAAGGTACGAAGCGTCTGGTTGTCGCGCAGGTATTCGGCGAACTCATTGCCGTGCGAGTTCAAGTACGGTTTCATGTGCGTCTTCAGCGAAAACGTCGTGATTGTCGCGTTCCGCTTGAGTCCTTGGAAAAGAATCCTACCTTCATGGGCCATCAGTACTGGCACGTTCAGTGTGAACGTTGTCAGCGATACGGTGCTCCCCAGGAACTCCGAGAGGCCCTCGCAGAAAGTCTGGTCTAACCTCGGTAACCGGCACTCGAGTTGTTCCAGATGGTTCTGCAGTGGTAGAGCTGCGGTGAATTTCTGCAACGCCCGCGTGTTTATACTCGGCAGGCACAGCTTGAGCTCTCGAAGGCTGGGACTCTGGGACAACGCGTCGCATATGAGTTGGTAGTGGTCTGTGAATATGCAGCCGTTCAGCTCGAGAGAAATCAAACAGCGGTGGTACGTCAGCAGGTGCTGAAATAGGGTGGCGGCATCTTGCTTGCGTTGCGGCACTTCCGAGGCTACGTGGCCATCGCGCATTTCGAGGAGTGATAGTTCCGCCGGACAATATTCCCGGAGCTCGAGACCCACCGGCCAAAGGAACTCGTTCCAGATGCGAAGGTCTCTGAAGATGTCGCACATGCGACCCTCGCCGCTCGTGCACGGAGCCCGGTAGTTTAGGCTGGAATCGGAGAAATAGCTGTTCGCCACGACCGAGTCCGACGCGGGTGCGCTCGGTCTTTTAGGGGAACCATCGCGTGTGTCCGTAGTATCAAGCTTACGCTTGGGCATGGCGGCCGATCGAAGCACTGGGAGTCCTTCCGTTCGTGGATGCGATAAACCGTTTACGCGTGCACGTACTGTATGTTAACGCCGCATATCCTCGGGCAAGGCGATTTGAAGGACACCCGCGCGACCCCTTTCTCGCTCCGCGACTGGGACAATCTGTTGAGCGCGGATGCCACGCGCGACGAAGCGTCGTAGGAGCTGTGCGCGCATGCGCGACTCCGCCCACCACCTGCAGCGCCTTTACAGGGAGTGAAGACGAGAAAAGGAGGGAACCATTTATGGTAATACAAAGCGCTTCGCTGCTTGAAGCGAGGCCAGGGTGCCTTAGAAAATGTTGGTTGATCCTCAGCTACTTGGCGCATGGTTATAAAGCGAGATTCATTAAGGAAGAAGGAAAATGTACATGCCGGGGGGAAGCTAAGGAAACGACGGAGCATGTTTTAACTCACCGTACAGACACCTACCCGGGCGCATGTTTGGGCACTATACTCGCGGACAATTTTTCTTGGCAATGAAGGGAAGGCTAGAGAGCCGAACTACGCGTGTGCTACCGCTGAAGATTATAGTCCTACAATTGCGTCCGTGTTTTCCGCGTGAGAATAAAAAACAACAATATTGCTTTATTTTCTACGGATCACTGTTTGAAAAGAGGGTCAGCGCGCACCAAGGAGATACTTATATTTGCTTTGCTTTATGCAATGTCATTTCGCGTTTTTGCACCTGTGAAACGTCGCACCTTTTACGTGCACCTAAATGGCGTCTTCGTCTTCAGGTGAGAGCTCGTCACCCTCCAGCTTTTCCGACGACTCGCTGAGGGAGCTTGTGATGAATTTCACTAACAAATGGCTGTGTAAGCCGGTGACGGCCGCTCGAATAATCAAATGGCCGTCACAGGAGGTACGGAAGGCTCACAAACCAAACTAAATTCGAAACGCGCGCCGAACCGGACTACTTCGCGGAGCAGTACATGTGCAGTAGATCCGCCCCCGTAGCCTTTCCTTCAGTGCCAAGAAAAGTTGTCCGCGAGTATAGTCTAAAACATGACGCCTTGGGTATTAAGGACAATGATAGAAAAGTAAATACACCCGCGATAGAAATAAGAGACGGTTCGAGTACTCGTCGCGGAAAAATAGGGATACGGCACAAAAATAAATAGCGCGACAAATAAGATCCGTCCGCCGTAAAGCGCAGATCGTGCGTCCGATGTCGGTTTTTCTTAACGCTGTCGTATTTAAATTAACAATTTGTTCTCGCCGTTCCTGGGTAGATATAAATTGTCAATCACCTGTGGCGCATACCTGTACACCGCGGCCCGTGGTAAACGGGTATGTGCCACACGTGTCCGGAGGAGAGGTCTTGACGACGTACACGACCGGATTTTCACGTCATTCATGTCATGACCCGACAGTCATATTCTTCAAATCTTCTTACCCTACCAGGGGCGTAGCCAGAAATTTTTTTTTGGGGGGGTTCAACCATACATTATGTATGTTCGTGCGTGCGTTTGTATGTGTGCATGTATATATATGCAAGCAAAATTGTAAAATTTCAGGGGGGGTTTGAACCCCCCCAACCCCCCCCCCCCCCCTTGGCTACGCCCCTGTACCCTACCATGCCAATATTCGTCTACACCAAGTTAAGGAGGCGATCATGAGAGCACCCAGACGTAGGCGGCTAGATAGATAGATAGATAGATAGATAGATAGATAGATAGATAGATAGATAGATAGATAGATAGATAGATAGATAGATAGATAGATAGATAGATAGATAGATAGATAGATAGATAGATAGATAGATAGATAGATAGATAGATAGATAGATAGATAGAAACGCTCAAAGTGCGAAAGGTTCGCTAAGAAATGCTTCGCATTTAAAAGCAAGTACTTATCTTTATGCACTTCCGGTTTCGACCGACTGTCATCTGTGTGATGATTTGTTAAAGCAAAACATTGATGCGATAATGGCTGGGGCTTTATGCGTCAAAACCGCGATGCGATTGTGAGGGGAGGACTCCGGAAATTGCGACGATTGAGTACGCCTACGCCAATGGGTACGTCCGCCGATGCGCGCTTGCTGTCTACTACGCGTTTCTTACAATTTGCGTAATAGATGTCTCATGATATAAGACATAGACCTATATATCTGATACAAATAAATGTCTCAGATATTATGTGTGTGTGCGTGTGTTTGCGTTTGTGTGTGAACGAAAGTCACAGTGACGAACATAACATTCATTCTGACGTTTCAGCCAGGGACGCGGCCTTTATCAAAGATGAGATTTCTACATCGCGTTGCAGTTTTTATACACATTGCCGTGATACATGCACAGATGCACACACTGTCGCAACTCGTTCGAACGTGACAAGAGGCCCTTGTCACAATAGTCACACAATTCACTTACTGAACATGCAAAAGGACACGAAACACATTTCAACACATTTCAAACTTGCTCATGATCTACAAAATATTTTTAACGCATAAATTAACATTAGCACAGTTGGACACAGTTGATATCGCATTAAAATAATATATGAAGCTTTAAAATTAAAGAAAACGCTTTAAAAATAATAAATTTAAATATCACAGTAGAATTAGATTAAACCATTTGAACCAGCTACATTCGCATTAAAGAATTTAAAGTTCTGTTCTAGAAATAACAACAACTAAACTGAAGTGTTTGGCAAGGTAATAGCCGAGGTGTCACTTCTCAGTAGTCCGAACTATCACGTGATATATACCACCTTTTGTTAATGCTCTTCGGTGGGCTAGTGGGTTTGGTAACTTTGTAACGAAAAAACAGCGCAGGAAGACAGTTCTGAACAGTTCTTGATTTTCGTGTGTATGCTAGATATTTCATGCACTGCGGAAAATGAAAATCAGTTGCGAGTCAGCGCTCGTGTGTGTGCCCCTTCCGTCCCTGTCTTCTTGCGCTGTTTTTTCGTTACAGTGATGCCGCAGTTGAATCCAAACAAGGCACACACACGCATTGCTAAGCTCGAGGTATTATTCTAACGAGCATGAACTATCCCGCGAACCCTGCATGAAAGCTGGCCAGGTGTGCCCGTTCGAACGGTAAGAAAGTAGAAATGTGAGACAAAAAAGAAAATCAAGCACACCGTCATAACATCACACACGAAAAATGGTGATAAATGGTTAATCTTTCGAATAGATTAGGTGAGGTAACAAAAGTCCGATAAGACGTAACAGCAGTCAACGCCTGGCCCTGTCTGTTATGTGCGATTCGAGAGTCCACTTTGAAGCACGGGGGGCTACTGGTTGCTCGCTGCGGTGATCTCTGCCGAAAGCAGTGGCGGTCTCTTGCCACGTGTCGGTGTTCTTGCCGGAAACACTTCCTTGGAAACTTCACGACTTCGTCTTCCGGCTACTCACGTCCGTGAGCCAACACTTGGAAGAATTCTGTCGCCCAGAGTGGGGCGGTGGGACTGGCTCTCGCCGTAACAGCGGCCCAGGTCGCAGGAAGTGCACGACCACACGCGGCTCGCACGTGGAAATTTCCAAAGCGCTTCACTTCACCACACACGATGACATAGGTGTCACGAAGCTACAACTACGTGGTATCATTTTGAATTAAATAAACTTTGACCGCTACGCTAGCTACGCGACAAGGAGGCAAATAGGGGAAAAGACGAAAAGGTCTGGACAGGTTGTGTTGGGCACGGCAGCCAGAACTTTGTTTCTTGGTTGCAGCGTGAACTCAGAACAAGCACACGAGAAGTGAAGGTAAACATTAGACAGAAGTCTGTCTGGTTGGGTAAGTAAACTGAGATAACTGATATTTACTTTGGTTGGAGAATAAATATCAGTTATCTCAAGCACACGAGAAGCACAAGCACACAAGAAAGACGCTGGCGCCGCGCACCGGGTGAGAGAGGGTTGAGAATATCTTGTCAGGTGAGTTTCGGGACAATGGGGAGCGTTTATCCCCACAGCGCATCCGCCACGCAGCTAGGTATTTGAGGTGTTGTTCTGAGCCCCTCGTAGAAAAAAAAAACGAAAATAAGAAGGCCATGTTCGAGGCGTTCATAAAAGTAGTACGTACAAGGGTTGGAAACACATTTTTTATCGTACTTCACGTGCAATAATAATAATAATAATAATAATAATAATAATAATAATAATAATAATAATAATAATAATAATAATAATAATAATAATAATAATAATAATAATAATAATAATAATCAATCAATCAATCAATCATTTATTTAACGTGCCCAGGAACAACCGTGAGGTCTTTGTGCAGGCGCACGCAAAAATAAAATCAATAAAAATAAACAATACAATACAGACAGTCTTCAGAAATAAAAAGAGCAAAAACACGTAGACAAAGAGAAATGAACACTAAAGGGGAGGAGTAAAATAAGACAATATGAGAAATATTGAAGGGGAATAAAAAATTAGATTGCACATATACAACTATGCGGAAAGACGGAGAAGGGAAGACTTTGTACACTGTGCCATACTATGTCAAAACAGTGCAAAGCTCGGATAAAAACAGTGATTGTGGACTATGAAAAACGTCAAGATCAAGAAAATTAATATTATAAAGACTTTGTATTCTGTGAACGGTAGAGTGTTGGAAGAAGCAGGCGGGTACATGAAACGGTCTGTTCTCTCTGGTTAACTTACGCGGAATTCGAAAATTAACACAATGGAGAAGTACAGGGCAGGATATGAAACCGTGGACTAGCTTGTAGAGAAATAAGAGATCAGAACGATTTCGTCGGCAGTGAAGTGATGGCAGTGATAATGACTCAGCAGTATTTGAACGAGATCCAGAGTCATTTTTAGCAAAACGATGGTTATATATGCTGAGGAATTTTTTCTGGACTCGTTCAATGGTGTTACCGCTGGATTGAGCAATGCCATTCCATATCACGGACGCATACTCAAGTTGCGGAAGACATATTGCCGTGTACAATTTGTGTAGGGCCATGGGAGACCTGAATTCTCGAGATATTCTACAAACACATCCGAGAGAACGAAGGCCCCGCATAGCAGCACGCTTAACGTGAGAAGAAAAGTTTAACGCGCTGTCAACAACAACACCAAGATCACTGATTTCATAAACCTTGCATAACGGCACAGAATTGACAAAGTATTGAAATGACACGCTAGATGTTTTGCGAGTGATAGACATGAATTTTGTCTTTGAGGTATTTAGAGAAAGGTTATTGCCGTTGCACCATTCGGAAAAAGAACACAAATCTGACTGCAACAAGCGACAGTCGTTAACTGAATGAATTTCCTTAAATATCTTAATGTCATCGGCATACAAGAGGAAAGAAGAATTACGAATGGCAAAAGAAACATCATTAACGTAAATTAAAAATAGGAGTGGGCCTAATACCGACCCTTGAGGGACCCCACTAGTCACTTTATACAAAGAAGAGGTTTGGCCATTTACGGCAACATAACAAGATCTATTGAGCAGATAGCTGTGCAAGAGATTCACAATCGACAAGTCAACGTCAAAGTTCGCAAGTTTAACCATAATCAGTGTGTGGCTGACTACGTCAAAAGCCTTGCTCAGGTCACAGTAGATTACGTCAACCTGTCCTCTCTGAGAAATAGGTGTGGAGATCTGCGTCATGAAACTAGCAAGATTTGTGGTAGTTGAGCGGCCAGCAAGAAAACCATGTTGATTTGGAATCAGTGAGTTTTTCACACTAAAAGACAATATTTTGTGAAGAGCCAGTTCGAAGATCTTTGATGTGGCACATAGTAGAGAAATCGGGCGATAATTAGAAACACCTGTCTTAGAGCCCGACTTAAATACTGGGAAAACACGAGCAGTTTTCCACATGCTAGGAAATGTGGAAGTGTCCAGGCAGTTATTAAATATCGTAGTCAGTACTGGGACAAATATAGTACCATATGCTTTTAGTATGGCGGAGGGGATGCCATCTGGGCCACATGATAAGGATGGTTTTAAGCGCTTAATGCATTCGCTGATAAGATTTTCATCCAGCGACAAAGCACTGGATGAGCTAACTGCCTTGGGCTGTTGTCTGATATCAGTGCTGGAGTCTGAGGCCTTATAAACGGATGAGAAATGTGTGGCAAAACAGTCAGCGACGGCATGCACTTCTACTCCATTTGAGTCTAGTAGTCTGAAGGACTCTCCGCTTTTGCTAGACCGTTTACGCACATACTTCCAAAACTCAGCCGGCCTGTCAGAGGCGCTTTTTTCTAAGAATTGAATGTACGAACTATGATCCCGTTTATATAGGCGTTTAGAGAGAGTTCGAAAAAAGCTGAACTCTTCCTTCCACTCGCTGGATGGAGAACATTTAGATTTCCTGTGTGCGTGATCTTTATGCTTCAGTGCACTGATAAGTTCAGATGAGAACCAGTGGGGATATTTACGTTGTTTAGGTGTATACTGGGGAATAAAATTAAGCATGCTGCTCAGTACAAGCTCCGTAAATCGATCAACCTGGTCATCAACGTTAGGTTTGTCAGTAACCTGTGACCACTCAACGGTGGACAAGTGATGATAGAGGCCCGTGTAGTCACCTCGCTTGAACGCAAATCTTGGAGATTTGTTTACGTAACTGCTGTAGCTGGTTGTTTCGGCTGATGCAGATAATCTTACGTTAAGTGGTGGGTGGAATTTGTCCGGACGTACAAGAGAGATGTTGGAGCGGGAAACTTCAAGGGGTTGATCGTTTGACACACACAGGTCTAAGACGTTGCCACTGGAATTGACGACTGAATTATGTTGCACTAGGGAATTAAACGCCAGAAAGTCCAAGAGCAGGCTGCACTTTTTCTCTGTGAAATGATTGTAATGAGAAAAGGTAAGCGTGCTCCAGTCAATGCCAGGTGCATTGAAATCCCCAAGAACAATAATTCTGTGCCCACTATGAGAAGATATCACAAGTTCAATAGAAGACATGACATCGTGAAACGAGGCAGGGGAAATGCTGGGCGGTAAATAGAAGCATCCAATCAACAATTTTTCACGGCGCTCAAGGTTGATTTCTAGCCAGATCGATTCTTCGATAGTTTCTAGGTCTTTCCGTCTAACGGATTTCAGTGAATTGTCAATGGCAATCAGCACGCCACCGCCTTTCTGTTTGGTTTCACTGAAATCTCGGTCACGGCGGAAGGTGGTGTAAGTCGGGGGAAAAAAGTCCGATGAGGGAATTTCAGTGCCGAGCCAGGTTTCAGAAATAGCGATAATAGGAAAACAAGACGAAAGAACATTAGAGAAAAACTCCAGTGTCTTGGTACGCAGACCCCGAGCATTTTGGTAGAATATGTCTACGTTACACGGCACTTTCGATTCCAGTCACTTGCTCAGAGGGATGAAGCATGTCATCGCGCAGCTCCCCACGAAATGGCTTGAAGAGGCATCCGAGGGGCCACATCGAAGGGTCATTCAGGCGTTGTAGCGTTTCCTCGTCAACTTCGATATAGAATGAAGAATATGACTGGAATCTTTTTTGAAGTCGCCGGCAGGAAATGGGAGACATATCGAATGAAGCAATATGTTTTTTGATGTCAGCAGCAGTGGTGTCCGGGCTCAGCTTCGTAACAAAAATGGCCTTTGGCCGTTGTGGCCGTTGTGGCCGCTGAGCTACAGATATAGTGGATGTCTTCAATGCTCCAAACGAGGCGGGTTTCTTCTTTCTTACACCCCCAGTTACCGCTGCAGAAGAGGCTGTCGCAGGCATCACACTGACACGCTCGGACGTGTCTACGTCACATGGCGGCGAATTCGAAGATGAAAGAATTTTGGACAGAGGTTGTTCAGAGTACGCAGGTTGCTTGGAGGTCACAGATCGGCCAACGGTCACCTGCTCTGGAGGGATCACAGGTGCCTTCACTGACACGGCGGCCGTGCGGCGCGTCAGCTCCTCACGCAGGAAGCGGACCTCTGCACGAAGGGAGGCGACCACACGGGCTTGTTGTTCAACACCGCGGGAATGATCCTTGCGGAGGCGCTCGTTTTCTTCGCGTAGTTGGGATACCTCGTCGCTGAGGAACGAGATTCCCTCCAACCAACACCACCTAGTCTAGGTGGTGTTGCTCCAACGCGTCGAGGAGGAGGCGGCGCAGCCCGGCGAGGTCACCACCCGGAGGGGCACACGTGGAGAGGGAACCGGTTTGAGAGCAGCTGCAGGGCTCATCGCTGCACGCCGTCGAGTTGTCTTCGTTAGGCTTACCAGAAGAAGTGCTCAGATCACATAAATTGCAGCAAAATGAGCGCGATCCAGACTTCAGAAGTTGCAGCTCTTCATCAGGCCAGGTTACACACTTCGCATGAACACGTTTAGAACAACTTTCACAGCGGAAAAACTGCTGCTTACCGAAAAACGGGCAGGAGCATAGCAAGCATGCATCCCGACTGGGAGCCATGGTGCGGGACTAATAATAATAATAATAATAATAATAATAATAATAATAATAATAATAATAATAATAATAATAATAATAATAATAATAATAATAATAATAATCAATCAATCAATCAATCATTTATTTAACGTGCCCAGGAACAACCGTAAGGTCTTTGTGCAGGCGCACGCAAAAAAAAAACAATAAAAATAAACTATACAATACAGACAGTCTTCAGAAATAAAAAGAGCAAATACACGTAGACAAAGAGAAATGAACACAAAAGGGGAGGAGTAAAATAAGACAACACGAGAAATAGTGAAGGGGAATGAAAAATTAGATTGCATATATACAACTATGCGGAAAGACGGAGAAGGGAAGACTTTGTACATTGTGCCACACTAAGTCAAAACAGTACAAAGCTCGGATAAAAACAATGATTGTGGACTATGAAAAATGTCAAGATCAAGAAAATTAACATTATAGAGACTTTGTATTCTGTGAACGGTAGAGTGTTGGAAGAAGCAGGCGGGTACATGAAACGGTCTGTTCTCTCTGGTTAACTTACGCGGAATTCGAAAATTAACACAATTGAGAAGTACAGGGCAGGATATGATACCGTGGACTAGCTTGTAAAGAAACAAGAGATCAGAACGATTTCGTCGGCAGTGAAGTGATGGCAATGATAATAATTCAGCAGTATTTGAACGAGATTTTTTAGCAAAGCGATGGTTATATATGCTAAGGAATTTTTTCTGGACTCGTTCAATGGTGTTACCGCTGGATTGAGCAATGCCATTCCATATCACGGACGCATACTCCAGTTGAGGAAGACATAGCGCGGTGTACAATTTTCGGAAGGGCATAGGAGAACGGAATTCTCTAGACAATCTGCAAACACAGCCTAGGGTGCGAAGACCCCGCAAAGCAACACGCTTAGCGTGAGCAGAAAAGTTTAACGTGCTATCAACAACAACACCAAGATCACTGATCTCATAAACCTTGCATAAGGACACAGAATTGACAGAGTATTGAAATGACACGCTAGATGTTTTGCGAGTGATAGACATGAATTTTGTCTTCGAGGCATTCAGAGAAAGGTTATTAGCGTTGCACCATTCGGAAAAAGAGCGCAAATCTGACTGCAGCAAGCGACAGTCGTTAACTGAATGAATTTCCTTAAAAATCTTGATGTCATCGGCATACAAGAGGAAAGAAGAATTACGAATGGCAAAGAAACATCATTAACGTAAATTAAAAATAGGAGTGGGCCTAATACTGACCCTTGAGGGACCCCACTAGTCACTTTATACAAAGAAGACGTTTGGCCATTTACCGCTACATAACAATATCTATTGAGCAGATAGCTCTGCAGGAGATTCACAACCGACAAGTCAACATCAAATTGCGCAAGTTTAACCATAAGCAGTGCGTGGCTGACTACGTCAAAAGCCTTGCTCAGGTCACAGTAGAGTACGTCAACCTGTCCTCTCTGAGAAATAGGTGTGGAGATCTGCGTCATGAAACTAGCAAGATTTGTGGTAGTTGAGCGGCCAGCGAGAAAACCATGTTGATTAGGAATCAATGAGCTTTTAACACTAAAAGACAATATTTTGTGAAGAGCCAGCTCGAAGATCTTTGATGTGGCACATAGTAGAGAAATCGGGCGATAATTAGAAACATCTGTTTTAGAGCCCGACTTAAATACTGGGAAAACACGAGCAGTTTTCCACATGCTAGGAAATGTGGAAGTGTCCAGGCAGTTATTAAATATCGTAGTCAGTACTGGAACAAATATACTACTATAAGCTTTTAGTATGGCGGAGGGGATGCCATCTGGGCCACATGATAAGGATGGTTTTAAGCACTTAATGCATTCGAAGATAAGATTTTCATCAAGCGACAAAGCACTGGGTGAGCGAACTGCCTTAGGCTGTCTGATATCAGTGCTAGAGTCTGAGGCCTTATAAACGGATGAGAAATGTGCGGCAAAACAGTCAGCGACGGCGTGCACTTCTACCCCATTTGAGTCTAGTAGTCTGAAAGACTCTCCGCTTTTGCTGGACCGTTTACGTACATACTTCCAAAACTCAGCTGGCCTGTCAGAAGCGCTTTTTTCTAAGAATTCAATATACGAACTATGATCCCGTTTATATAGGCGTTTAGCGAGAGTTCGAAAGAAGCTGAACTCTTCCTTCCACTCGCTGGATGGAGAACATTTAGATTTCCTGTGTGCACGATCTTTATGCTTCAGTGCACTGATAAGTTCAGATGAGAACCAGTGGGGATATTTACGTTGTTTAGGTGTATACTGGGGAATAAAATTACGCATGCTGCTCAGTACAAGCTCCGCAAACTGATCAACCTGGTCATCAACATTCGGTTTGTCAGTAACCTGTGACCAGTCAACGGTGGACAAGTGATGATAGAGGCCCGTGTAATC
This sequence comes from Rhipicephalus sanguineus, assembly GCF_013339695.2. NCBI lineage: Eukaryota > Metazoa > Arthropoda > Arachnida > Ixodida > Ixodidae > Rhipicephalus > Rhipicephalus sanguineus. The sequence continues at coordinate 136,458,093 of NC_051182.1, read as the reverse complement.
ACCTCGCTTGAACGCAAATCTTGGAGATTTGTTTACGTAACTGCTGTAGCTCGTTGTTTCGGCTGATGCGGATAATCTTACGTTAAGTGGTGGGTGGAATTTGTCCGGACGTACAAGAGAGATGTTGGAGCGGGAAACTTCAAGGGGTTGATCGTTTGACACACACAGGTCTAAGACGTTGCCACTGGAATTGACGACTGAATTATGTTGCACTAGGGAATTAAACGCCAGAAAGTCCAAGAGCAGGCTGCACTTTTTCTCTGTGAAATGATTGTAATGAGAAAAGGTAAGCGTGCTCCAGTCAATTCCAGGTGCATTGAAATCCCCAAGAACAATAATTCTGTGCCCACTATGAGAAGATATCACAAGTTCAATAGAAGACATGACATCGTGAAACGAGGCAGGGGAAATGCTGGGCGGTAAATAGAAGCATCCAATCAACAATTTTTCACGGCGCTCAAGGTTGATTTCTAGCCAGATCGATTCTTCGATAGTTTCTAGGTCTCTCCGTCTAACGGATTTCAGTGAATTGTCAATGGCAATCAGCACGCCACCGCCTTTCTGTTTGGTTTCACTGAAATCTCGGTCACGGCGGAAGGTGGTGTAGGTCGGGGGAAAAAAGTCCGATGAGGGAATTTCAGTGCCGAGCCAGGTTTCAGAGATAGAAATAATATGAAAAGCAGACGAAAGAACATTAGAGAAAAACTCGAGTGTCTTGGTACGCAGACCCCGAGCATTTTGGTAGAATATGTCTACGTCACACGGCACTTTCGATTCCAGTCACTTGCTCAGAGGGATGAAGCATGTCATCGCGCAGCTCCCCACGAAATGGCTTGAAGAGGCATCCGAGGGGCCACATCGAAGGCCACATCGAAGGGCCTTCACTGCCACGGCGGCCGTGCGGCGCGTCAGCTCCTCACGCAGGAAGCGGACCTCTGCACGAAGGGAGGCGACCACGCGAGCTTGTTGTTCAACACCGCGGGAATGATCCTTACGGAGCCGCTCGTTGTCTTCGCGTAGTTGGGATACCTCGTCGCTGAGGAACGAGATTCCCTCCAATAATATAATCAATCAATCAATCAATCAATGATTTATTTAACGTGCCCAGGAACAACCGTAAGATCTTTGTGCAGGCGCACGCAAAAAAAAAAAATCAATAAAAATAAACAATACAATACAGACAGTCTTCAGAAATAAAAAGAGCAAAAACTCGTAGACAAAGAGAAATGAACACAAAAGGGGAGGAGTAAAATAAGACAATATGAGAAATATTGAAGGGGAATAAAAAATTAGATTGCACATATACAACTATGCGGAAAGACGGAGAAGGGAAGACTTTCTACATTGTGTCATACTATGTCAAAACAGTGCAGAGCTCGGATAAAAACAATGATTGTGGACTATGAAAAACGTCAAGATCAAGAAAATTAATATTATAAAACTTTGTATTCTGTGAACGGTAGAGTGTTGGAAGAAGCAGGCGGGTACATGAAACGGTCTTCGCGTGCACTCATAATAATAATAATAATAATAATAATAATAATAATAATAATAATAATAATAATAATAATATAATAATAATAATATAATAATAATAATAATAACTGCACTGTTCCTAAAAGCATCTGAGGAGCACTGACTGAAGGAAATGCTTACTATTTTCAGAAGGCAAAATTATTTAACAGCATTGCAGCTGAGAAGCGTGTTACACTTCACTTTTCTGTCTAGTTTATGAGCATGCGCACTACACACTCAGTGCCTGAAAGGACGCGAAGGACGTAGTGCTTTAACCATGTCAGGTTCAGTTTATGCCTCACAACGCGAATTCAGGAAAAGGTCGTACTTTTCTAAAAGCAAGGTATGAGATTAGGCTAGTTGGCAGTGCATTTACTTTTATTATTATTATTATTATTATTATTATTATTATTATTATTATTATTATTATTATTATTATTATTATTATTATTATTATTATTATTATTATTATTATTATTATTATTATGAGTGCACGCGAAGTACGGTAAAAAATCCGGTTCCAACCCGTGTACGTACTGGTAAAAGCATTCGTACGAGAATATTTCGGTGGATCCTAATGCTGGACATATTAGCGAGCCCGGTTGCTACCGATGACAAGAAGGCGTACAAAGAGAAGCATTCTGACTTGGCCCCATGAGGTTAACGGTAGATGTTATCAAATTTCCACTTTTTTGGGAGTGTTCAATATATGCTCAACGACGTAGGCACCGAGCGCGTTAATTATTTTTTTTTATGGTCAGGCTTTTTGGACAGAAAAATGATCGCGCTAGCGAGCACTGTTGATCGTATAGGGATAAGGGAAAGAAGGGAAGAATGGTACGTCGTCGGCTTCCCGAGTCGTACGTACGGCGTTCCCACTTTACAGGTAGTGCGAGCACTACGTGCATGGCATAAGCGCTTTGGGGCAGGAGAGGCTTAAATGTTTGATGGCTTCTCATGCTTAGCCAGAGCTAAATTTCACGGTACGTTTAAAATAACACTTTTAAATGAGGCCTTGAGGCGGTCTATTTAGAGTAGCCTTTATACGTCAGTAAGTAGGAGGCCTTTACATTAGATAGTCAGAAGGAGGCTTTAAGATATTCTACATAAAACAGTCTTGATACAACAGTAAGAAGAGAAGAAATAATAGAGAAGGAAAGGCAGGGAGGTTAACCAGTATAGGACAACCGGTTTGCTACCCTACACATGGGGAGAGGGTAGCTACCCTACACATGGGGGACGCTTGAGCCTCGCCTTCGAGGCATAGAACGCGATAGCGTAGTGGGGCCTCGTGCGCGTCGCATTCTCAATTACTAGCCTCGCTTCGGTCCTCTGTGCATGCCTTAACCGGGCTACAAAGAAACGAACGTCTACTCGCGTAACATTGGCCGTTTCAAACTACCCTAGAATGCCTAGTGCTAGCACAGCTGCCGAGTGCGCACTGCCGTAATTTATTCTTTTGCCAATCAATGAAGGGCTCATTACGCGTCCGTAAGGTAATACGCGAACCTGCGCAGATGCTCATTTTGCTGATACTTTTGCTGATGATTAAATATGCTCTGAGTGCTTTGTAATGGATGGGCCTTTCAAGGTCCCCTCACCAGCCTCTGAAAATACAAAAAAAACCCGCAATATTCTCTCCTGGCGTTTCTCGTCTGTATACGGCACACTTCGTGACGCGGAACACCGATTCCCGTGACGTCTGTAAAGTACATACTCTCGATTGGTCCATATACGCGAAATATTAGGTGTGCATTGTCTCCTGCACTGCTTTGCCATGCAGCCCCCCCCCCCCTTCCGTTCTTCCTTGCCTCGCATGAATATCGTGCGCGATCAAGCCATTCTACGCTTCTCCCACGCACATGCCGTTCAGATAGTGTTTTTTTTTTTTTTTTCGAGGCAGTTTCAAGCAATTCTGTGGTGGAACACCTGCTCGCGACTCAGAAGGCCTGGGTTAGATTCTCACTCGAAGCGAAGATTTTTATTTTAAGGCGAAAGCCTTAAATGCCTAATCAAACGCGAAATTTGACCGTCGGCGTCACGCGGCTTCGGGGACGAGTGATGCAAAAAAATCACCATTACGTGATGTCACCATGACGTCACAGACCGCCAAAAGTTGTGACGTCATCATGACGTCACATGATGATTCCGTCATCTCATGACATCGTAGCTTGGTCAAAAGTGGGCAGATCACGGAGGCAGTGCAAAACCAGGTGAGGTGCCTCTCATCCTGGAGGAAATGCAAAACCATGCTAGATGCGCAAAGCATTCAGAGGGTGGCAGGGCAGGATCATACATGGACTTAGAAGAAAAAGAAGATGGCTTTCGCCTTCGAGTCGTCTTAACGGATAAGGGCCCCTGTGAGTTATTTTTATTTTATTTGCGTCTTTCTCGATTTTTCGGCAACGAACAACGCTGATTTTTCTTTCACAATAACGACACCGACGCCGACACCGAAATTTGTGTGAAACGAGATTTTTAACGCTATCCCGTTTAATAGTCTTTATACAACAGTAAGAAAGAGGGGATTTAGATATTCTACATAAAATATTCTTTATACAACAGTAAGAAGGAGGCCTTTAGGCGGTCTATTAACAAATGTTACTACAGCGAAAATGTTACGGTCGCCAATGTCAATAGATGGTTACTAGGTGGTCTACTCAATATTGTCATTTTTGTAAGGGTCGTTGAAAAGAGTTGTCAACGCAGTGCTTATGTGAATGCGGTTTTGCGCGTTCACGTATCCATGAAAACTATTCTGCATCCTGCATGCCTCACTCGCCGCTCTTTGAAGCCGACCGCGACCGGTCGCCATACAACAGTCTCCACACAATTAACCGTCGCACGCTCGACCAAACGAGTCTAACAGCCCTTATAATCAGGTCGTTATCTACTTATTGCAACAAAAAAAAAAACAAGATGTAAAAATTTTGTGTCACTGCACTCTTTCTAAGAGAGTACACTCTTGCAGCACACTGACTTTCCACCATAAAAGAGTTCACATGTGTCTTCAAAAAATAGTCAAAACTCACCGACAATAGTCACACCTCAACTTTCTGCTTCTTAGAATGCAGGGCACGAGAAATTATCATTCTGGCTGCAACGCTAATCGTTTAATAATCGGGTACAGCCAAGGGCGTCCGCAGAACTTTTTTCCAAGGGGTAGCATCCGCAGGGAGGAGCATCAGCAACACCCAGCCTTTCTTTCACTGCCGGGGCATGCCCGGCAAGATTAGTCATAACGTGAAAAGTTGGCTCGCAATCCTAAAGGGCGTTTCACGCGAATATGCTGGACAGGAGTCTGCTAGTGAAGCGGTGTAGCTTATTGCTACTGCATAGAAAATTATCATTCGAAATTGCGGAGGTGTGGGCAGCCGCCCCCTTGCCAACCCCTCCTTTTTTTTTTTAATCTCAGGACGCCCATGGTCACAGTCGTCTACGAGGCACCTTGCAAAATAAAAGTACCTTAGTAGTTACCTGGGGGGGGGGGGGGGGGGGGGGGAGGGGGTATCGGAGATCTCTGTTCGTTCCGCGTTCGTTCTGGCGGTGTTACGTCACAAAAGTGGGCGGTCCGCAGCTCTCTTCCGCCGAGAGGAAGAGGACAGCCAATCGTCAAGCAGTGAGCGGCGAGCTTTCCGGAAGTAGACGCGCATCGTTTGTCCTCGGCAAGGGAACCATATATTTCAAAACGAAGTGTTTCTCACCTTGTAATAAATACAGTTGTTATACGAAAAGATATTGTTTTTCTTTTCAAGCTCAAAGAGTTTCCGAAACAGCACTAGGTTTGAGCGCTGATATTTATTGGTGTTAGTTTTTCTAACGTGCTCGCTATGTGAAGTCGCGCACGCGAAAAAAAAAAGAGAAAGGTAGTGGTTGGCGGAGTTTTTCAAGATGTCATCCCACCGGAATGTCTGGCTTGGCTCCCGGGTGTCGAATCGTCAAAAGGAGCTTCTGCTGGCTTTTATAAAAGAGCATCCACAGATACCTATGCCGTCGTGCCCACTGGGGCCGTTGTTCACGCGTGAGGACCGGGACAACACGTGGCAGTAGCTGGTAGCGCTTTTGAACTAAGAAGTCCCTGCGCGTAAGACCATAGCCCAGTGGCAGGCCCGTTCATTTTGTTCGCACTGTTCGTTTCGATAACAGAAAGCGACGCCGCACTCGCTCATGTCTTCAAACGCATCTCGCACCTCCAACCGCAGGAAAAGCACACGTCGCAAGCGCCATTTTCTCAAAATCAGCTGTTGCGGCAGCCGCAACCGCTGCATCATGCCGTGCGAAGCCGTTTGTTCGCTCGAGAGAACGCGTGAGAACGGTCTCGCGCTCCGTTCGTTTGTAGCAGACGAGATGCTCGTTATGACGCGTAATGACGTCACCAAAAAATAAAAAATTCAGCAAAAATAAAAATGGCTACGCCCCTCAGAGACGTGGTTTTTTCCGGCTTCGGCCAATCGCGTACGCCGCCAGAATGGGTACAGAACGAACGGCGCAGAACAGAGATCTCCGATCACCCCACTCGTTATGCCGCGATATGACGTCACCAAAAAAGAAAAGATCAAGCAAAGAAAAGAAATGGCGACACCCCCCGGCCTTGAGTGGCATCTCCCGCTTCAGCCAATCAGCGCGCTTGTTCTTCCCCAGGAGAACGAACAAGCGGGACGAACAGATCTCCGATCGCCCCCCTGGTTAAACACATAGAGAAACCATTCTATCTTCAAAGATCTTTACTGGCTTTTGTCTCGTAAATATAATCAGCAAAGTGAATCATGCTGGCACACATCAGCACACACATGCTTCTCAAGACTGCAGCACATGGTACAACAGTGCAGTTATTTAGGCAATGCCCTCTGCCTCCCAAGTCAGACGGTCGCAACTACACTCTACACTGCCTTACAAAATGTGTCGATGACACACATACAACAACGTCTGGTTGCCTTCTAGCTTGCGCAACTGTTATTTCACGCTACACTGAAAGCATCTCAAGTGATTTGAAAGCATCCGATGCCCAAACAAGGAGCCACGACAGAGAACCTGATGTTTTTATTGGCCATGCAGGCGAACAACCTTGCCGTACAGCAGCACCGGCAGCAGTCATGAAATGGTTTATTTTCCAGTACCTTGAATGCACAAAACCACAAACACATTGCACATAGCCACGGCACATGATCAAGATCCGCACCTACTGTTCATCCAGGATGTCACCCATCTTAATGTACTGCCGTATGCATAACCAGCAGTCCCGACCAATGTCCACCAACTGCGTCTGACCGTCATCGCGCGCGTGGCAAGTGACGCCGTACTTAACGACCCCGGCTAGTCGCATGAAGTCGTCCAACTCGGAGTAGCTCTTGAGGCTGTTCCTGATTCGCGACCGAACCTCGTCATGGCTGACGGAGTCGACTGCTCGAACCATCTCCTCAAGTCGAGGGTTCGAGTGCACCAGCTCGGCAGCTGCTGCTAAGTACCTGCGCCTCGTTCCCATGACGAAGTGCGCCGCGAGCATCAGCAACGAGACGTTGCGGCGCAAGACGTCGTCGATGGTGAACAGGTCGCCCTGCACTACCTCGTGCCTGTGCATGTGCAGGCTGAGGAGCGTGTAGTTCGCGGAGAAGTTGGGCGACAGTTTCTGGACCAGCGAGATGGTGGACTGCTGGTCTTTCGAGTAGAAGGAGACATTGCAGAGTGTACGACTCGATTTCAACGTCTCGGCCAAGACCTGAATCTCGCTCTCGTCTAAGCAAAGACCATTGATGGACAGCCGACGTATGCTTTTGTTGACAGATAGCGCTTGCACCAGCGCCTTCTCGACACGGTCAGCGGGGTCCCAGATTCCGGAGACGAACTTGAGCGTGAGCACCCTGAGCACCCTCGTGCCCGCAATGTACTGCGCAATCAGGCTGTTCGTTAGATTGTCGTCAAACAACTCCTCCCACAGAGCGAGGGTGAGTGACGTCACGTGACTGCAAGAAGGCAGCAGGCGCAGGGCGGTACGGAACCGGTCAAACTCGCCGAGGATCCTTGAGTCCAAGTCGATGCAGGACAGGTCCTTGCACCCCGTGAGTGTCATGGCGGGATCCTGGACGACGCAATGATTGCGGAGCAAGAAGCGTTCCTGTACACCAGTCTCCCGCATGGCCCGACATACCTCGGCTTCTTCAGTGGGTCTGAGACGCTCCACGGTGATGTTCTTCAAGGATGTGTTGGACTTTAGCGCTTTGAAAAGAGACTTGCACTGCTTCACGCTGAAGCAAGAGAGCTCCATGGTGAGCTTCTCCAGCGTCTTATTCTTGCGGAAGGCGGCTACCCAAGGACGGGTTCTGATAGATTCGGGCAGGTATCCGTCGCTGTATAAGCTGCAGTTTACCATATGGAAGGCCCTTAGCGACTCGTTTTTACTGAGCAGCAAGGCCACGGCGCGGCTGTTCACGTCATCGATCGCGAAGCCGACAAGCTTCACCTCCGAGAGGGTTGTAGTGCGGCACAGCGACAGCATAATCAGACGCAGTTCGAAGTGGTCATTCGGGTGATTCGTAGCCAAAATCAGAGTACGGAGCGTTTGATTGTCGCATAGGTATTCAGCGAAGTCGTTGCCGTGCGTGTGCAAGTACGGGCTGATGGAGGCGTTCAGCGAAAGTGTCGTGATTGTCGCATTCCGCTTGAGTCCTTGGAAAATAATCCTGCCTTCATGGGCCATCAGAACTGGCGTGTTCAGTATGAACGTTTCCAGCGATACGGCGCTCCTCAGGAACTCCGAGATGCCCTCGCAGAAAGTCTGCTCTAAACTTGTGAACCGCCACTCGGGCTCTGGCAGATGCTTCTGGAGCGGTAGCGCTGCATTGGCGCTCTGCAACACACACGTGTTCTTGCTCGGCAGGCATACTTTCAGCTCTCGAAGGCTGGGACTCTCAGTCAGCGCGTCGCAGATTTGGTGGTGTTCAGTGAACATGCAGCCGTTGAGATCGACAGAAACCAGACACCTGTGGTACGTCAGCAGGTGCCGAAGAAGGGTGGCGGCCTCGTGCTTGCGTTTCGGCACCTCCGAGGCAATAGGGGCACCTCGTATTTGGATGAGAGAGAGCTTCTCCGGAGAAAGTTCACAGAGCTCGAGACACACCTGCCAGAAGAACTCGTTCCAGATGCGAAGGTCTCTGAAAATGTTGCACAGGCGTCCCTTTCTGCTCGTGCACGGAGCCCGGTAGTTTAGGCTGGAGTCGGAGAAATAACTGTTCGCCAAGACCAAGTCCGATGCGGGGGCGCTCGGTCTTTTCGGGGAATCATCCCGTGTGTCCGTAGTCTCAAGCTTACGCTTGGGCATGGCGGCCGATCGAAGCACTGGAAGTCCTTCCGTTCGCGGATGCGATAAACCGTTTACGCGAGCACGGACTGTCCGTCAACGCCGCTTATCCTCGGCCGAGGCGATTTGAAGGGACGCCGACGACACTGCTTCGCTCCCTCCACACGGTCGAGCGCGCTGATGTCGAGTGCGACGACGCTCGGAGAAACCGCGTGCGCATGCGCGACTCCGCCTACCGCCTGCAGCGCCTCTACTGGGAATTTTAAGAAAACCGGCTCTGAGCAGCTACTGAAAGGCCAAAGACGAAGAAGGGAAAGAGCCATTTCATGGTAATACAAGGCACAAGGCGAGGGATCATGTTTTCATTCAATGTGGAGACATTCACCCGGGGTGTATGTTTGGGCACTAGTCTACATGAAGCATTGGGTATTAGGGACAGTGACAGAAAGGTAAACACACCCGCGATAGAAATTAGGCACGGTTAGAATATTGGTGGAGAAAAAGTAGGAATACGGGAGGAAAATAAATAGTGGAACATAGTCTGCCGTACGGCCCAGATGGTAGGGCTGTGAATTCAGGGTACTATTCTTTATAAGCCTAGTGCGTTGCAGCTTTGAACCTAGAGTGACTGTATATGCTACACACAGTAACTCTATTTGAACCGAATAGGCAGCGCCACCAGCCGCCCGCGACGGAAAAGGTGGGATTGTCGTTTGTTGCTCCCGGGACCGCAGTCACGGCTAGAAACGCATACTCCTCCCCGAAAGGACGGAAAAACGTCGCAGAAGTCCGGTACTTTTCCGTACCTCTGTGTGCATGGCTGTCACAACAGCTGTAGGAACACCATGCGGAAGCAACTAGCTTTAAAATTCTGCCGGTTACCGCAGAAGTCGTACGAAAATGAAAGACAACTCTCTACCGCAGCTGTGCGGCATGTAAGCAACGCCTCGAATTTCGTCCAAAGGTGTCCTCACTCTCCTGCGCTTTTTATTCTTTTAATATTTCTTTTAAATGTATACACAAAGTTACAAGGTCCCAAAGAAATAGGAAGTTAGCAGGCTGGCAACGGCCACCTACGGGCACTGTGCCTGCCTGCGTCTTATGCTCTCACGCGTGATTTTTCGCCAGCCATAACGGCGAGCAGGGGTAGCCGGTGCGGAATCAGACACGCATTTGCAGCGTCCTCTTCGTTGGGGGCGAAAAGAGTTCGATATGGCTAAGCACACGTCGAGCATTGCAAAATAAAAAGCTCACCACCACTCGTTCGTCGTGGTCCATGGTTTTCAATTGCACTGTGCATATCCCAATAATGTCGGAAGATTCCATCGCGTGCATATATTCTTCTTTCAAGGCTCACACTGACCACTCGCGTGCATCTTCGTTCCAAGCGACGAGCAACTCCTTTTGAAACATATGTTATGGCAATTTCAGTGCTACGGAAATCGCAGAACAACACGCGATCGTCGCTTCTTGTCCTCATTTTCATGCGCGGGCTGGCGATGCCCTTTCCTAGCAGACGACAACCAGTGACGAACTGATGGGCTCTTCCAGTCTCACTGTCTGGAAAGTGTGTGTGCGCGCGCGCCTGTGTGAGTGTGTTTATGTATGTTGTGAGTGTGTTTGTGTGTGTGTGTGTGGTGGTGGTGGTGGGGTGTTACTGTTCCCCGCGTGGTGTCCAAGGGACCGAACGGAACTTGTTTCCGGCGCAAGCAGCTGTGTTTTCTAGGCATTTTTTCTTTCTTTTTCGTTTTTTTAACTAGGGCTCGCAGTTCGGTTTTCAGCGAAAAGAAGGACTGAGGGGGTTCTGTCTTTCTCGAATGGTTTGAGGCGAAAAGGGGACGAAGTTTTGTTGAATCCTTACGTTACCAAGAGTCGCTGCATGCTGGTTTTTCGGCTACAGATTTAAACAGCCTTAGTTTGAGAGCTTTTTTCAGATAGGAAGAAAAACATAAATAAACAGAACTTAGCACAGCGTATTTATAAACGCACACAAAAAAAAGACCTACGGTCGCCGTTCATGGAGAACAGCGGCCGCCGCAACCGTCGCCGCCGCCTTGAAACATGCAGAGGGGCCCGAAGGCGACAATCCTAACAGTGCGCCGCTGGCCCGACAGAGGGCGAGAGCAGCAGTGCCACCTAGTGACTCTAGTGCCACCATACCAGCGTTTAATTGAAGCACTCAAGCCATAATGCCGGCTTAAAAAAAAGGTTTTTTTTTCCGAGTTCGATGGCGCTTATATTACTACCCCGTCATAATCAGAACGCTCATACCATCCATCCGTCTATCTGTACATGCTTCGAGCAAACTGAAGGAACTGGAGCGGTACGCGGACTCACGCATGTGCAGGTGCATCTTTGCAGATCTCATCGCGGAATCTCCTCGAGAATCTGGATGTGCCATCTCTCAACCTCAGAGGGCCAGTGATCCGCTTAGCTGACTTGGCCCTTAATCTCGAATGGCCGAGATATGTTCTGGGAGGGGGAAGGAGGGGGGGGGGGGGGCATTGAAACATTTTTTTTAAACGTAGTCGAAAGAAACGCTGCCGATAAGTACTGAGGGATCCTGTGAACGCCAGATGACATAGCACTGCACGCAGCAGGGAACTTACAATGTCTTCGCAGAAACAGATAGCATTGTTCGCTTCCCTCTAGGCAAAGTACGTACTCCAAGGGACTACGTGTGGATGTAAACGGCCATTTGATGATTTCGTGATTCCGTAAAGTCAGTATCCTCAGCATTCCTTCTACTCTTCACATTCAGTTCACTGTGTATATAGATATTCCTCTATCATCAAAAGCACCAAAAAAGAAAGTATCTTATCTTTATGCACTTCCGGTCTCGACCGACTATCATCTGTGTGATGATTTCTTAAAGCAAAGCATTTTACGATAATGGCTTAACGTGTCAAAACTGCGAGGCGATCTTGAGGCGATGCGATTGTGAGTGGACTCCGGAAATTCCGACGGGTACGCCTACAGCAATGGGTACGTCTGGCCTGCGAGCTTGCTGGCGTTTCGTACAATTTTCGTAATAAATGTATCACGATATAAGTCATTTATCTATACGTCATACAAATAAATGTCTGAATATGGTGTGTGTGTGTGTGTGTGTGTGTGTGTGTGTGTGTGTGTGTGTGTGTGTGTGTGTGTGTGTGTGTGTGTGTGTGTGCGTGTGTGCGTGTGTGTGTGTGTGTGTGTGTGTGTGTGTGTGTGTGTGTGTGTGTGTGTGTGTGTGTGTGTGTGTGTGTGTGTGTGAAAGTCACCGTGACGAACACAACATTCATTCTGACGTTTCAGCCGGGGACGCGGCCTTTATCAAAGGTGAGATTTCTGCATCGCGTTCGAGTTTTTATGCACATTCTCGTGATACATACACAGATGCACACACTGTGGCAAATCGTTCGAACGTGACAAGGGGAGGGCCTTGTCACAATAGTCACACAATTCACTTACTGAACATGCAAAAGCACACGAAGTGAACACATTTCAAACTCGCTCGTGATTTACAGAATATTTTCAACACATAAAGTAACATTAGCACAGTTGGACACAGGTGATATCATAGTAAAATAATATATGAAGCTTTAAAATTAAAGAAAACGCTTTAACAATGATAAATTTAAATATCACAGTAGAATGAGGTTAAACCATTTGAACTAGCTACATTCGCATTAAAGAATTTAATGCTCAGTTTTAGAAATAACTCTACTTATGAAGCACCAACTAAAATTAAGTGTTTGGCAAGGCAATAGCCGAGTTGTCACTTTTGAGCAGTCCAAGTTATCACGTGATATATACCGCCTTTTGTTAATGCTCTTCGGTGGGCTAGTTGGTTTGGTAGCATTCTAACGATAAAACAGCGCAGGAAGACAGTTCTGAACAGTTCTTGATTCTCGTCTGTATATGCTATATACTTTGCGCACTGCGCAAGCAAAAATCCGTTGCGAGTCAGCGCTCGTGTGTGTGTCCCTTCCGTCCCTGTCTTCTTGCGCTGTTTTTTCGTTACAGTGATGCCGCAGTTGAATCCAAACAAGACACACACACGCATTGCTAAGCTCGAGGTATTCTTCTAGGAAGTGAATATTCGCCCTGCATCCGGCTGAACTGCGCGAGCGGAACTTGGCCGGCAGTGTTTCCTCATGGCCGACTGTAGTCGCGTGGTTACTGCCGGCATCCTGTGGCAAAAAGCGCTTTGCCGGCACGGAACGCTTGCCGCCAAACAACGATTATACCCAAAATGCTGATTTAACGAGAATTATTTGCACAAATGTACCGGGCCTTAGCAACTTAATAGTGGCTTAAAGTTGCCTGTAGAATTACATGTGATGGCTTCTGACTCTGGCACATGGTGAAGCCATTTTTCTCAATGTGACATTACACACACTATGAGATTCAATTATTAACGCTATCCGCAAAGAAAGCATCACTGAATTCTCAATAAATTTACAGTAATTCTGACGGCGTGCTTCTACTAGCAAGATAGGTGCGCAAATTTTGTAGCAATAAATGAATGATTTAATGACCTAGTCACGGAAAAAAAACATTTGTCAATAAACATTTTTTGTTCACTTTAACATAACCTGTTAACCTGTATAGGGCGTTTAAGGTCAGCCTCGTTCGCTCAGGAGTTCAATAACCAGAAACTTAATTGCACTTGCAGATAGAAAGAAGCAATGTTCATTTTCAAAACAAAGTTGATAAGCCTTATCAACGTTGTAGCAACTATTATGTAGCAACTACAAGGAAACGTCGCATATTTAGACACTTTTCAAAAATAGTTTCCTTCGCTCTACAAGTTCCAAAGAATGTTACTTTACTCTTTGTTGCGCATACATTTCATACACAAAATGTCTTTGTAACAGTAATATTTTCGTTTTTCATCACTGTGAACGTTCGAGAACGACACGTAATAAAATCGGTCCCTCTGTATTGAATATGTTCGCTATTTTTCGCTCGTAAATTATGCAGTTAATAATAAAACTACGTTCCTCTTCAGGCTGCTGGGTGGCATGTGCATAAAATTTAAAATACTCAATTAAGTCTAAAACATCCATTTTCGGATCCATGTCGATCTCTCGGGGAAACACCCGTTCCGCCTGCCGTGTAGGCGGAACCACCTGCCGTGTAGCTACCTGTAACCGTGGTTAGCCGTAACCGTAGCTAGCTTAACCGCGATTAAGGCTGTTCGTGTGACAGCGGTATTCATGGGTTTTGGTTGAAACAGAGCGGCGCCAACCAAGGTAGTAAGTTTTTTTTTTTTTTCGTTACAAGAAAAGTAAGACGTTTCGCGTCCCACTCGTTCTCTTTTTGAGGGTCTTCTTGCTCCCGTGGGGTCACGCCAATTTTCCATGATCGGCAGAATTCCGTTGAGGCAGACTCTCGATCGGCAGAGCACCTGTAGAACGCTTGACGTTACCGGCTGTCGCCTGGATGAGCCAGGATTCCACAAAAAGCCGCTTATAGTAATTGACCTTGAAGTCGACGACGCGGGACTTGTTAAATTCGATGTTGTGGTCTTTCACCAGGCTGTGCTCAGCGAGTGTACTACTCTGCCACCCGGACTTGCCGACGTCCTTTTTATGTTGTCGCAGCCTCTCGGGGAAGTTCTTTGTTTCCCCCGCGGGGTACGAAGCCTCACGATCAGCACATGGTATGGAGTAAACTATCCCTTGCGCTTTTTTTTCTTCGGGCGGCCTGTCTCTTGGGCACGAAAAGGCGCAGGTGCCAGCAATCCACCTGCTACAATCCACTTCCACGAAAAAGATGTCCGTACAGTTTCTCATGGCGGATTCCGCGGCTTCCTTCAAGCTTTGTGTGGCCATGGCCCAACTTTTTCCAAAGGGAGTCGGCGCGTCTTAGGAATCATTTCCCGCATTTTCCACAAACAAAAGCAATCCCCCCCCCCCCCGTCTTTCTTTGTAAATGCCTGGCAGGCCGACAGCAGTCCGAGGCTGCGACAAAAGAATTCGTCGGGGCGAGCTCTGGGAAAAAGGCACCTACAGGATGAAAAAGTAACGAGTAACGTGACACCTCACGTTACCGAAAAATGTTAACGTAAGTACGTTACCCGTTGCAGTTCCGATATTGTAACGAGTAAGTTGCTAAGTTACCGAAAAAAGTAACGAGTTACCGGTATCGCCGTAATTCTGACGCGTTACCGCCAAGGCAGCATATACGCGAAACATCAGGTGTGCATTGTCTCCTGCACTGCTTTGCCATGCTGCCTCCCTGCGTTCTTCCTTGCCTCGCTTGAATATCGCGCGCGATCAAGTGATTGCACTTCATTTTCTGTGTTTCTGACTGCGCAAACGGAGAAGACAGCGTGTAGGCGACAAGCGCGAAATCTTGATACGCTCAACGCTTAGTGCTAACACGTGCTTTTAAGAAATAAGTGGAGAGGAGGAGATATGGCCTGTAGGAAGGGTAGCGAAGGCGAAGCAATGTCAGTCGATGGTTACTAGGTGGACTACTCAATGTCATTTGCCATTTTTGTAAGGGTCGTTGAATAGAGTTGTCAACGCAGTGCTTATGTGAACGAGGTTTTGTGCGTTCACGTAGCCATGGAAAGTATTCTGCTCCCTGCATGCCTCACTCGGCGTTCCTTGAAACCGACCGCGACCGGGCGCCATAAAACCGTCTCCACACAATTAAACGTCGCGCGCTCGAGCAAACGAGGCTACCAGCCCTGATAAGTAGATCGTTAGCTACTTATCGCAACAGAAAGAAAAAAAAACAAAGATGTAAAATTTTTGTGTCAGGGCACCAGAAATCATCATTCTGACTGCAAACCTGTGGCTTTAATAATCAGGTACAGCCAAGGGCGTCCGCAGAACTTTATTACGGGTAGCATCCGCAGGGAGGAGGGGCAACAACAACACCCAGCCTTTCTTCACTGCAGGGGCATGACCGGCAAGATTAGACGTTAGGGTTGCCACCTTTTATCGAAAAAAAAAAAAACCGGCCCTTATTCGGGGGGGGGGGGGGAGTTAACAGGAGATTAAAATAATGTTGAACAATAGACGCTATGTCAATTCTTCGGCATGCAGTGCCATTTAATGTGACATTGCTTTCATTGAGCCAAATAAACCCAATGCACGAACAAAAGCAGCACACTCAGCTAACCAACTAGCCTAATTGCTGACATAAAAGTACCCGTGATTGGAATGGCGCTTCGCTTATACATAGTTTTCATGTGACGTCACACCGTCGTCTGCTGGCGGTGTCCGCCATGTTGGAGAACAGCGACAAACGCGCGCGAGCATGCCCAAGCGTGCGCACGAGTGTTCATCGCTGTCTTCCTGCAGTCTGTCGGCGTGGTAGTCATTGATTTTGCTACTTGCGAGCTATCGAGTGTTGGAATGATGGCGCCTGTCAGGCGGAAGGAATTCTGCCCGTCATATTTTGCCGAGCTGGTGGGTCCGACGCGTGCACGTTATGAAGCGAAGATCAGCATGTGCGATGGAGTTGACCCCTACACGTTGTGCGCCGGTACTGACACGACGACGGACGTGGAGCTACTACCGGTTACGACGCATGCCGACATCGCTAACTATTTGGTGCTGTGGGCGAACCACGTATCGCTCACCGAAATGAAAGCTTACAAGTCACTTGAGGCTCACAACTACTTCACCAGTGGCCGTGTGAGCGGCGTGCAGCAAAGCGGCTACCCTCCAAGCGCGTCATCGTGTTGAGCGAGGTAAAGTTATTCAGCAGGCGTCTCTTGACTGAAGTGATCGTCTGCATCGACCATTTCAAGTGAAGGATGGTCAACCTCTGCCGGCTGAATGTTAGCTGCGTTCGCTGCTGTGGCCACTTTTTTTTTTTTTTTTTTGCCAGCCGATTTTTGGCGCGCTTGTACCGAGAAGTAGAGTTAACGCCCGGTGCTATGCGGTTGCTGTATCCCAAGTGTTGGCTCGGCACCCAATCTGGGTTTGTGTTGTCCATTAGACTCGCTGGGTCCTGCAAACTACAAAACATCAACAGTTAAAACCTGGCGCGCTGTTGCATGTGAAATTGCGACTTCAGCGCGAAAACGATCTCGTTACAAGCTGTTACGAACAGCGCAAAATTACAGAAGGCACTCGCGATCAGTAGCCCGATGTGAACGACATTTTCAATGCACGGTACAAACAACACGCATCGGGCACGTTAAACTCAGCAGTTTGGTGCAGACAGTGACATTTTAACCCGATTGCAGTACGCGCGGATCGCAGTCGAAGGTGCCCGTTAAGCAGCAGAAGATCCGGAACGTGCTCGAACGCGACCCGGAGAGCTCCTGCGAGGTTTAAACCGCCGCACACACAGCGACGGCTGTGTTGCAGGCGATTGTAAGCTGTGGCATTAATATTTTGAAGTTTTCGCTTCATCCTGTTTTGCTTACTGAGATGAAACGCCGACCGCATACAAGGAGGTAATCCAGGTTCTTGAGGCCCTTTCTGTTGATGCGAGCGAGCCAGAGACGCCGACGCTGCTCCGACAACACTTTCGTGCGGTCGCATTGCCGAGTTATCACTTTCGGCAATCGGTAGAGCCTGGTTCTTGGCTCCAGGTCCGTTTTCTGTGCGGCAGACGTGCTTCTCGCACTGCAGCCAGTCATCGCACACATCGGCATTGCGACGCCGCGCTGTTACTGAACCCGCACAACGCGAAAATATCGGACCTGCACACGCACCCAACGATAACACCGCGCTAGCAGTTCACCATCATGGCGGCCACCTATCCCACAAGCCCCAGTTGTGACGTCCGTGAAAACTATAGTCTGAATGTGCTGCACTGAAAAGGAACCACAATGCTCCGTCCCTAAAAAGCTCTTCTTTGCGTCTGAATCCAACAGGCCAGTGGCATTATAGACACAAAGGAATGTTAAAATGTACCTATGCCACAAAAATATCGGATATTCATGTACCATACACGTGCAATAATATGCTCTATTCCAATGATCGCTAGACTTGAAGGGATCCCAGAAAGTGCTTGACTAATAGCGTAAGAGTTTTGGTGATTGACGATAAATATTTACCGTCGTAGTTGTTCGACAACGCGGTCGGGGACTGACCGCCGGTCAGTCCCCGACCGCGCAGGTGGAATTCCTCAGTCAACACGTGCGGTCAACACGGAGAAGAGTTAAAAAAAAATACCCGAGATACGATGAGCAAAAAACCGGCCAGTGACGGCCGGTCTTAAATGCGGACCGGTGACCGGCCGGTCCGCACCTCGCAATCCTGAAGGGCATTTCACACGATTGTAGCGCCGTGAAACGGCGCCTCTGAGTATGTGCGAATGTGTGCTTCTGTGTGTGCGCGAAGGCCAACAGCGCAAGCGCGAGGAACCACGTGATTTTTCTTCGTGCATTTCAAAGGAAATAAAAGTTCAGTGAGTGGCCTACTTCGCTTGCGCGACCTGCTCGCCCAGCTCGGCCTCGCAGTGGGTTCCAACATGAATATGGTGTACACGAGTGTGCTAGTGAAGCGGTGTAGCTTATTGCTACTGCATAGAAAAATATCATCCGAAATTGCGGAGGTGGTGGCAGCCGCCCCCTTACTATTCCCCCCCCCCCCCTTTTTTTTTAAATCTCAGGACGCCCATGGTCACAGTCCTCTACGAAGCACCTTGCAAAATAAAAGTGCCTTAGTAGTTACCTGGTTAAACACATCAAGAAAACATTTTGGCTTCTAGAAGCTTTACTGGCTTTTGTCTCGTAAATATAGTCAGCAAAGTGATCCCCAGCCTCGGCGACCAATTTTGGGCTGTCCAGCAGGCCCGCGAGGCGGCGGTGAGGCAAGGCCTCGACGTCCCCACGTGGGAGACCTAAAGCCCAGTCGGCGAAAGCTCTGCCGGACCATCAATAAAGTTGTTACCAACCAACCAAAGTGATTCCTGCTGGCAGATATCAGCACACGCACGCTTTTCGAGACTATACCACAAGGTACAACAGTGCGCAGCTATTTAGGCAATGTCCTACGCCTCCTAAGTAAGAGTGTCGCAACTACACTCAACGCTGCCGTACAAAAGGTATCGACGACACACATGCAACAACGTCTGGTTGCCTGCTAGCTTGCGCAACTGCTAGTTAACGCTACACTGAAGGCATCTGAAGTGATTTGAAAGCATCCATTGCCCAAACAAGGAGCCACGAGTGACAAACTGATGTTTTTATTGCCCATGCAGGCGAACAACCTTGACGTACAGCAGCTCAGGCAGCGGTCATGAAATGGTTTATTTTCCAGTACCTTGAATGCACAAAACCACAAACACATTGCACATAGCCACGGCACATGATCAAGATCCGCACCTACTGTTCATTCAGGATGTCACCACCTGAAGGTACTGCCGTATGCACAACCAGCAGTCCCGACCAACGTCCACTAACTGCTTCTGACCGTCTTCGCGCACATGACAAGTAACGCCGTACTTAACGACCCCGCAAGGCGCATGAAGTCATCCAACTCGGAGTAGCTCTTGAGGCTGTTCCTCACCCGCGACCGAGCCTCGTCATGGCTGACGGAGGCGAGTTGTCAAACTGAATCTAGTGCACCAGCTCGGCAGCCGCTGCTAAGTACCTAAGCCTCGTTCCCGTCACGAAGTGCGCCGCGAGCATCACCAACGAAGTGTTGCCGCGCAAGACGTCGTCAGTGGTGAACAGGTCGCCGTGGACTCCCTCGCGCCTTTGCAGGTGCAGACCGAGGAGCGTGTAGTTTGTGAAGAGGTTGGGCGACAGTTTCTGGACCAGCGAGACGGTGGACTGCTTGTCTTTCGGGTAGAAGGAGAGATTGCGCAGTGTCCGACTCGACTTCAACCTCACGGCCAACACCCGAGCCTCGCTCACGTCCAAGGAAAGACCATTGATGGACAGCCGACGTACGTTTTTGTTGACTGATAACACTCGCACCAGCGCATTCTCGACATGGTCAACGGGGTCCCAGATTCTGGAGAAGAAGGTGAGCGTGAGCACCCTCAGCACCGTCGTGCCCTCAATCTACTGCGCAATCAGGGCGTTCGTCACATTGTCGTCAAACTCATCCCATCCAGCGAGGAACAGTGACGTCACATGACTGCACCAACGCAGCTGGCGAAGGGCCGTACGAAATCGGTCTAACACGCTGAGGATTCTTGAGTCCATGACGATGCAGGACAGGTCCTAGCACCCCGCGCGTGTCACGGCGGGATCCTGGCCGATGCAAGGATTGAGGAGGAAGAAGCGTTCCCGCACGCCGGTTTCCCGCATGGCCCGACATACCTCGGCCTCTTCCGTGGGTCTGAGGCGTTCCACGGTGATGTTCTTCAAGGATACGTTGGACTTTAGCGCCTTGAAGAGAGACTTGCACTGCTTCACGGTGAAGCAAGAGAGCTCCATGGTGAGATTCTCCAGCGTCTTGTTCTCGCGGAAGGCTGCTAGCCAAGGATGGGTTCTGATGGATTCGGGCAGGTATCCGTCACTGTATAAGCTGCAGTTTACCATATGGAAGCCCCTTAGCGACTTGTTTTGACATAGCACCAAGGCCACGGCGCGGCTGTTCACGTCATCGATCCTGAAGCCGACAAGCTTCACCTCCGAGAGGGTTGTAGTGCGGCACAGCGAGAGCATGATCAGACGCAGTTCGACGTGGTCATTCGGGTAATTCGTAGCCAAAATCAGGGTACGGAGCGTTTGGTTCTCGCCTAGGTATTCAGCGAAGTCTTTGCCGTGCAAGCGCAAGTACGGGCTGATGAACGCGTTCAGCGAAAGCGTCGTGATCGTCGCGTTCCGCTTGAGTCCTTGGAAAATAATCTCCCTTCATGGGCCATCAGAACTGGCGCGTTCAGTATGAACGTTTTCAGCGATACGGTGCTCCTCAGGAACTCCGAGAGGCCCTCGCAGAAGGTCTGCTCTAAACTTGTGAACCGCCACTCGAGCTCTGGCAGATGGTTCTGGAGCGGTAGCGCTGCGGTGACGCTCTGCAACACACGCGTGTTCATACTCGGCAGGCACACGTGGAGCTCTCGAAGGCTGGCACTCTCGGTCAGCGCGTCGCAGATTTGGTGGTGTCCATTGAATATGCAGCCGTTCAGGTAGACAGAAACCAGACACCGGTGGTGCGTCAGCAGCTGCCGAAGAAGGGTGGCGGCCTCGTGCTTGCGTTCCGGCGCCTCCGAGGCAATGGGCGCACCGCGCATTTCGACAAGAGACAGCTGACCCGGAGAACGTTCACTGAGCTCGAGACCCACCGGCGAGAAGCACTCGTTCCAGACGCGAAGGTCTCTGAAGATGTGGCACGGACGACCCTCGCTGCTCGTGCACGGAGCCCGGTAGTTTAGGCTGGAGTCGGAGGAAGAACTGTTCGCCCAGACCAAGTCCGACGCGGGTCCGCGCGGTCTTCTCGGTGAACCGTCCCGTGTGTCCGTACTCTCAAGCTTACGCTTGGGCATGGCGGCCGATCGAAGCACTTGGAGTATTTCCGTCCTTGGATGCGAGGAACCGTTTACGCGAGCATGGACTGTACGTCCACGCCACTTATCTTCGGCCGAGGCGATTAGAAGCGACGCCCGAGAGACCGCTTTCTCTCTGCACGATTGGGACAATCTGTTGAGCGCGGAGATGCCACTCGCGATGACGCGTCAGAGATCCTGCTCGCGCATGCGCGACTCCGCCCACCACCTGCAGCGCCTCTACAGGGCCGAGAAAAAAAAAAACCGTGTTGCTTCCAGTTACTACCGAAGGGGCAAGGACGAAGTAAGGAGCGAGGCTTTTTACCATAATGCAATGGGAACCGTTTTACTGTTTGAAGCAACGTCGGGTTGCGTTATTCCCGAATGCAGAGGTGTTCATTTACAATCAGCTTACAGCGGAAAAAAAGACGAGGACACAGACCAAGAATGCGACGACACGAGCGCTGTAAGCTGATTGAAAATGAACTATAACCAACTAGCCCAGATTTCCCTTCTTGTGCAGAGGTGTTAGTTGAGTGTCATACTTCACTTCCGCCAGTCTCAAGACAGCGTTGCCGCCCGCCATAAGCCGTTGTCGAATTTGCGGACGACTTGCGGGTCACTACCGAAGTCCGTTCATGTTTTAAGTCTGCTGCGGGGCTAGTTTGACAATGGCTGTGCGTTTTCCAACATGGCCGCCTCTCGAATGGACGTCGCGCGGAGGTTGGGCGCTTTTGAGTTTGCTTCAGAGGCACAATCCCCGCCGAAAATTCCGGTACCCGGACTACGTGACCGAGGAATTGCGATGTTGCTGTACGATTGAAGAACAATCAATTACTCGCTCGCTACCGAGGCTCACGAAGAACGCCGTGCGACAATCAGGGGTGTTAGCCAGGGGGGGGGGGGGGGGGGTTCAACCCCCTCCCCTAAATTTTTCAATTTTATTGCTTGCGTATAATGACACGCACACATACAAACGCACGCACGAACATACATACCCCCCCCCCCCCAAATTTCTGGCTACACCCCTGGCGACAGGGTCTTGCTGCGCCGCCTCTCCGAAAAAGCGGGTACAACAGAGGACAGCCCGTGTATCTCATGCTATCGGGTTTTACAGCGCTGGTACATTTCAGACAACCGCCGAGGTTCTGTCCAGCATTACTCATTCGAGGGTGTGTCGTGCAGTCGGAAGAGTGACTCATTGCTAATCGCGAAGTGCCTGAGCCCGAGGCTGATGTGCTTTCCGCAGTCGGCGAGATTTCCTAAAGTGCTGTGGGACTTTCATTATGAAGTGTCCGCATTGCCTGGCATAACCAGATCGGTCGACTGCTCACAGGTGCGCAGTAAAAGACCCTGAGGGGAAGAAGTGGAAGTGTGAACGCAAATACGGCCGTAAATACGACCATGTTTACGCTCAGCACTGACTCATATACCGAATACAAAACATGTGGACGATCACAAAAAATGGTGGCCCGAATGAGCCAGCCATGCAGTACATATAGCGCTTACCAGTTTTATGCTGCTCTCTCTTCGCAATTCTGCTTGGGGTTATTCCATGCAGGTATTCGCGCAGGAAGATCCGTCGCATTGTAGGGCCTTCCAGGCTTTCTTTTAAACAACCGACGCAACGTAGTTTTTTTTTTTTTTGCACTTCTTCACAAGAGCGACCTGCAGGCTGTTTTCGTCTGCAGTGAAGCGCCGTTCTGCGTTACGTTGACATCTCTTGCAGCGCATTCCTGGAACTAGTTCCTTTCGGGAGGAAGGGGGAAGGCTCCATTAGGGATTGGTGGAACTGTAGCGGTAACTCTTTACGTTTTCGAGGGATTTGCACAGGGAACGGCGTTTCTACTGTAAACATTCCACAGCGTTGAATAGAGGCACGTACACAGAACATTGTGCAGGCGGATGCGACTGGGCGAGGCGAAAAGAACTCTTGCCCGGAGGTGACTATGGCGCACGTTTTTTTTTTTTTTTTGAGTTTTCTGTAATATATATATTTTTTACTATAGTAAGAACGTCGCCTAGAAAGGGCGCGTTTTTTTTTTTTTTTTGTACCTTTTGGACATTTGTGTTCAGCCACCTTGAAAGTCGCAGTTATTTTAACAAGATAGCGTTAAAGAGCTCGTTTCACAGAAATTCCGGTGTACGTGTCGTTGGTTGTGAGTGTGGCGTCGTTCGTGAGAAAATTTTCAGAGAGACGCATATAAATAAATAATAAACATCCTCGGTTTGAGCGGGCATCGAACCCAGTAGCGGGCGCGAACTACGGACGCTGATATGCTGCGAGGGGAAGGTTCGCGAGATCACGGCAACTCAAATATTCGTTGTCTATACACAAATTTCACAAGGAGGCTGCCATTTTTAAAGCACTCCACCGCCGCAGCGCCGTCTATCGTCTGCGACGTTTCGCCGCCCTTCCGGTGTGTGGGGTTCCGCGGCGGTGTATGCAGCGTATGCGCTTGGTTCACAAGGTATTGCTGTTCTTCGCGGTACACGGGCAAAACAGGGCAACGCTTTTCGAGTGTAAAGGCGCTGATAAATAATCGCTAAGCTTGCAGCTTCAAAATGGCTGAAACAGCAAGCAGCGGCGGCCCACGAGACGTTCCCGCAGCAGCGC
This sequence comes from Rhipicephalus sanguineus, assembly GCF_013339695.2. Taxonomy (NCBI): domain Eukaryota; kingdom Metazoa; phylum Arthropoda; class Arachnida; order Ixodida; family Ixodidae; genus Rhipicephalus; species Rhipicephalus sanguineus. The sequence goes on along the minus strand of NC_051182.1, from coordinate 136,434,265 downwards.
CGACGATGAGAATAATGCCATTGCAGTTCTTAAGCAGCATGTGTAAATTGGTAATTGCTTTGTATGTTTTGGTATAGCTGGCCGGGTGAGGTTCTTGGAATAATCACTATAAAAGAGCGTTAACACTTAGGACAACTGTCGAAGTATAATCGGAGAAACGTAAATGGAGACGAGCGAACACGTAGGCCATTGTCTGGCTGCGCGCTAGGTGCGCGGATTAGTGTTTAAGATGTCTCCCGGGTTTCCGTGCCGTGATTATTCAAGTTCAACGTAACTCTAATCCCTAACAGACCATTTTGGTTCCGCTTGGCACGTTGCAATACAATGTTCACGGAACGACAGGAGCACAAACACCGATGCCTGTGTTTATTCGTGTCGCCGTCGTAGCTTGTGGCCTCTGATCGTTGCACAGGATAAGGAACAGAAGTACGACGGGTGAGCTCAAAGTTCGGCGTAGAAACAACGCCGATGATAAAATAAAAATAAGCCTGTTGCACATCTGGAAGCGTGGCATGGCGTGCGTTCGCTTCGGCGTGAGCCGCCGCCACTAGCGATACGCCGAAAGGGCGCTCGTTTTTGGTAACATTACTGTCAATTTGTTTTCTGGCGAGTATTTCAGAAGCATTACGACAAGCGCACGTGTCCAGGTAACGACCTGGCTTTAACGAACGTGGGCCGATTGTACACGACACCCAGACTGCCGCGCGAAAAAAAAAGTGCGGTTGTCATAGCGCTACCCCAGTTATCGTCACAAAATTGACAAGTCGAGAAAGAACGTGCTCTCGACGATACGTTAGAAACGCGTACCTACGCCAAAGAACACATGTCATGCAGGCCTTTCTGTCATGTAGATTGAAAAGTGCCCATTCAATAATCTCGAAATTGCACGCACTAAGATGAAACATTTTCTAGCCGCAGCCATTGTAAATCATGTGCTGTAGCATAGAAATCAGAGAGGTTCATGAGAACAACTCTTGGCCAAACGTTTTGTGTATTAATCGTCAGCCTTGACATTGGTTCTCTTTGATGCAGATGATAAAGTGTACCAGCACCCAAGCACAATCACAAGCTGGTGTGGTGACTTGGAGAAATGGCCATAAGTGCAGACACCCCATATAATAATATACTATTTGTCGGAGAAGGTGTGCGACCTGGAGAAGCGAAGTCATTTAAAAACATAGTGCACTTCGCATGCCTTGGCTGCCAGTCTTTCAGGCTTCCGTAGCTGTTGCCGCAGCCAAACACAGCGCAGTGGTAGCTTGTCGACCTGTTCTCGTCCGACATTTCGATTTGCGGCAGCACAATTGTTTCAGCGCGTCGAAAAATGGAAACACGCTGACCTCTCACGCCCCACGCAGTGCAAAACTCGGGAATCCGCACACACCAGCGGCAGCGGTCGGCCGAGGTGGAGAGAGAGAAAGCGGTGAAAATACACCGGTTCGAGGCTACGCTCCTCCTCTCCGTGAAAACGGTCTATAGGCACGAATCCATTTGCAGCTGGCGTGAATGCTTTTATGGAACAAAGAATGGTGGTGAAGTTATCGCGTTCAGTGTGCTCAGCGAAGACGTGCCACGACTCCAAGCACATACGCCACACGTTCGTTCATGAATCACTGACCCTCACTGCGCTACGTAATGTTTGTAACGTTTCACCGCGTGGCGGTCGATGGTTGATGACTGGTCGATGAGTCGGTGGGTTGCGCCTCACGCTGACGGTAGTGATGAGTAGAGACTCGATTTTAGGAAAATGCCTATTTTGTTCCTTGCGCTCCTATCGCGCCATTTTGATATATGAGCATGACTTAGAGGTTAAGAAGGGCTTTTATAGTGTTTTTATAGTGCCTATAAATGCCTATTTTTGGCGTTCGTGCCTAAATGCTCACAAATGCCTATTTTCAAAATTGGCGCTTATATGAACGCTATTTATCCTCAAGTTTCCCTCCCGGGTGCTGTTTGAGACCGTTATTCATGTTACCACGTAACATTGACGCATATAAATTGACGCATGTTACGTGTAACATTGACTGTCGGGAACTATGGGGTTCAACCTAGTCCTCTAGTTCAACCAGCCAACAACCGCTGGTAGCAGTGAAGCGGGACACGCCGGCGAGCACTCGCCGCCGCGGCCGCGCTGACATGGCCCGAGCGGTTGGCGAATGCGAAACCGCGGAGAGACGTCAGGGGAAAGGAGAGTGAAGACCAAAAAAAGAAAGAAAAATGTGATGTGCACGCAGCTTTTGTTTTGTTTGTAATTTACTTTTTAAGGTGTTCACTGCAGTAGCGTAGCCAGAAATCTCGCAAAACTGAAAAACTTCGGAGGAAGGGGGAAAGTTGACCCCCCCCCCCCCGCCTGGATACGCCAGTGGTTCATTGCCAGGGGAGAAATTGGCTCGACGCAATTCGACCCGGCCAATATGAGGAATCCCTCCCTTCTGGTCTTTTAGGGATCTGGCTGTCTGCTCCTCCTCTGCACTTCTCAGGGAAAGACACTGAGGAGTGTGTTGATTCGACAGTGGACACATGACTCACTCTGCAGAACATAGGAGTGCCAGCCGTGCGGGACAAAGCACGCTATGTTCAAATGTTGGCGCCTTTGTGCCATCTTAAGCAATAACATTTTTGTTTTCCTGTCGTAGATAGCGGCCGCGCACGTCTTCGTTTGAAATTGTTTGCATTTATGTGAAAATATATTGTGCCCATATTTACGATTTTGGAAGCCTAAAAGATTGTTTTGCCTGCCTATTTCAGGCGCCTAAAACGAGCTTTTTTAGTGCCTAAAAATCCGGCCTCTAGTGATGAGTCAGGCATGGTCGGACAGGAGCGGGCGGCAGAGTAGATGAGGAGCGAACACGTCCCGAGCGGTGGACGCTTCCGCCTGTTTCTGTTTGCGCGGTTCGTAACCACATGGCCACGAAAAATAAACATGGCGGCCCTCTTCTTCCTGACGAGTGGACCCTGGAGGCTAGCTCGTCACTGTGCGAGATACTTGTGGTGGTTGTACGCGGCTGTCGAGCCCTTCGCACCCGAATATGTGACGACGAGAAACAGGTCCACCACGCGGGACCGCGGACGCCGCTCCAGCGTCCGGTCGGCGCCTTTGAGGGTGGCGTTGCTGCTAGCTTTCCTGGAGTCCTTTGATCTCCAGATAATTTGCTGCCGGGGATGTTTAAATTCCTATAATATACGTAGGTCGATGCGAGTGTTGAATTGCCTTCTTTATTTTGTCTCAGGATTATCGGATACTATATGTTAATAAAAAACGTAAATGTAACGTTAATGCAACGACACGTTCCAATGTTCGAAATGTAACTGGAACGCGTTCCAACAGTGGGAAAGAACGAATTTTCGTTCCTGCTTTAGAGGAACGTGTAAAAACTGATATATTGGGACGACAACGCGTTGTTACAAAACCATTGCAATGCTTTCTTCCAACTAACTGTCCGCAGAAAATCTTTTCAAACTTCTCCGACACTGGGGGACCCCCGCTCCCACTACGCAGAACGCATTTGCCACCCACACCTTCGTGTCCCCGTCGAAATAGGGGCTTTAGTTGAACCCGGCGCCTCCACCTGCATGTGCGGCAGCGGCGCAGTGATGCCCGAGCGCGACCCTTCCTCGTATTTCAAGTGTGTGAGGAATGCGGCTTTGCGCGAGAGGATGATTCTTCTGCCGACGAGTCTTCCGTGTTGCCTGTGTTTGCGAATGGTGGTCGACAGGTGTGCACTAATGACATTGTTCGTCAAAACTTGACAGCTTCAAGAAGAGACAAGCCCCCCTCTCCCTTCACTCGTGACGGATATGGAGAGAGGTTTAAGTGGTCTCGCTAGGGAGGCAGGACCATGGGCGTTGGAGGGACGTTCCCTTCAAACGGTCACGCGTACAGTGATTGCACATTTCTAATTAAGGCATTTCCCTAATTAGGGATTATATAACGAGCCACCGAGCTCCGGCTTGACACATGCTGCCGTCATACACCATGTAAATAAACGTTTGTTATGTTTCTTCATCACGAGTGGCTTACGCTGTTACGAATGGGGTTTTCGTGTCGAGGAAATCCGGGAGGCCGGCGAGCCGATGATGCCGAAGAACGGACTTATCGCTGAGGAGCAGAGCAGGGAGGCAAGACGTTTAGAAAACAGTAACAACGTTTATAGCAGGTATAGCAGGTAATAGCAGGTTATAGCAGGACAGAGCCTGCCAGCACGACCAAGTCGGCTGGGGCGTCTCTCTCAAAAACCGGACCAGCCCGGTCTTAAATAGGGGACCAGTCCATTGTTGACAGGGTGGCTCTTTGGTCCCAGGTGTTGACATCCCTTTAGTCTGTCGGGCAGTCCTTTAGGTAGCAGGTGTTGACGTCCCCTTATGGTGCTGAACAGCCTTTTAGGTAGCAGGTGTTGACGTCTCCCTTATGGTGCTGACCAGCCTTTTAGGTAGCAGGTGTTGACGTCTCCCCTTATGGTGCTGACCAGCCTTTTAGGTAGCAGGTGTTGACGTGTAGTGATTCGAAAGGAAAAGGAATGCTGCTTTCCGTAGCTGAGTAGCTTGGAAAAACGACTGGCGTCGGTTGACGGGACCGGCTGGGCGAAGACGCCGTTTTCCGAGATTGCAGACAAAGCATGCAGGGGTTGATCCCTGCTTCCAGGTGGCAGGTGCTGGCCCTTTTCTTGGACGCAAGGCAGACGCTGACCGCGATGCCGTGAACTTCTAACGAAGTGCACGTGTTTATTCGTTTCCCCGTTCGGTCAGGTGCTCTGGCACAACAACGCAAACAACTTTATTATTAACCTCGATACCAGACGAGCAACGGGTTTCAGCGTTGAAGCTCGGTTTTCTAGCCAGCCAAGCTCGGTTAGCCACCCTAACCTCGGTCTTGACTTGACCAAGCAAGTCAACCCGAGCGTTTGAGAATCGCGAAGGCAGACTTGGGCGTTTTCAAGTCCGCTCCTTGCTTCTGGCCGAAAGGGTGGTTGGAGCTAGCTACTCACATGCAATAAAAAATTATGAAAGCATGATGCTAATGTCTGCCCGGTCTCTTTTTCACAGCGTATCTCACAATGCACGTCACAGTGACACGTTTTAGTGGGTCATACTAACAAAAACGTGCACACGCGGCCTACCGCATCCGCTTAATTGGAAATCGCAGATCATTTTCTTCGCAGTTTTTGTTCTGCTGCAAGAACTCTATTAGTTAATTTGACGAGGTATTAAAGAAATAATGTTTAAACTGAACTCTCTTTCAGGAACAGGGCAAGTACTCTGAAAGGAGTACTTGCACTCTTCCTAAAAGTCTACACTCCTGCAGCCATGGGCGTCCGGAGGGGGGTGCAAGGGGGGGTGGCTGCCACCCCCCCCCCTGGAATTTCGGATAATCTCTTTCTATGCAGTAGCAATAAGCTGCACACTTTGGTTAGCACACAAAAGGTCCGCATATCCGTGTGAAATGGCCTTCAGGATTTCCAGCCAACTTTGCACATTATTACATATTATTGACTAACCTTGCCGGTCAAGTCACGGTAGTGAACACCCCTTACCCCCCCCCCCCCCCCCCCCCCCCATGGATGCACCCCCCTGGAAAAATTTCTGCGGATGCCCTTGCCTACAGCGCACTCGCTCTCCGCCAAAAGAGAGCTCACGTCTGGCTTCACAAAGAGACACATACGCGGCAAGTTCAAACTCACCCAAAAGACTGACACGTAATCTTTCTTTGTCTCTGACTGGGCAAAGCACAAAAAAATCACACTGACAACGATCATATCCCGTTATTAATCTAGTGTAGTCACCTACGAAGCAACTTGCAACACGGAAGTCGCTGAGTAGTTACATTCTTGCTTGTAACAGCAGCACTCACTAGCTTTACTGGATTCTGTGTAGTAAATATAGACAGAAAAAAATTTATGATTTTTGCACATATCAGGGTACGCACGCTACTCGCGACTGCAGCCAATCAAGAACAAGGTGCAACAGTGTACAGTCATTGAAGCTATTGCTCCCCCCCCCCCCCCCCGCCTCTCTCTCCAAAAGGAACCCTCGCACCCTGCACTCAACGCTGCCGTACACAAGGTATCGATAGTACACGTACAACACAGTCTGGTTGTTGCTAGCTTATGGAACTCCTTTTTAATGGCACATTTGAATGATTTGAAAAGTATTGAAATGATTTGAAAGCATCCAATGTCCAAATAAGTAGTCACCAGTGAGGAACTCATGTTTGCATTGTCCAGGCAGGCGAACAACCTTGCCATGCAGCAGCTCCGGCAGCAGTCATCAAATGGTTTGGAGTTTCAAGTAGCCCGAATGCACCAAATAACAAACTCAATGCACATGCCGACGGTACATTATCAAGATCCGCACCTACTGTTCATCCAGGATGTCGCCGACCTTTAGGTACTGCCGTATGCACAACCAGCAGTCCCGACCAATGTCCACCAACTGCTTCTGACCGTCGTCGCGCATGTGGCAAGTGACGCCGTACTTCACGACCCCGGCTAGGCCCATGAAGTCGTCCAACTCGGAGTAGCTCTTGAGGCTGTTCCTGATCCACGACAGGGCCGTGTCTTCGCTGACGGAGGCAAGTTCTCGAATTAGCTCCACAAGTCCGGGGTTCGAGTGCACCAGCTCGGCAGCCGCTGCTAAGTACCTGTGCCTCGTTCCAATGACGAAGTGCGCCGCGCGCACCACCAACGAGACATTGCGGTGCACCACGTCGTTGATGATGAAGTCGCGGTGCACTTCCCCAAGCCTGTACGCGTTCAGTCTGAGGAGCATGTAGTTTGCGGAGAAGTTGGGCGACAGCTTCTGGACCAGCGAGTCGGTCGACTGTTGGTCTTTCGGGTAGAAGGAAAAATTGTACAGTGTTCGAGTTGACTGCAACGTCTCGGCCAACACCTGAGTCTCACTGTCGTCGAAGCAAAGACCGTTGACGACAAGCCGACGAATGCTTTTGTTGAGAGATAGCGCTCCCACCAGCGCCTTCTCGACACGGTCCACGGGGGTCCCAGATTCCGGAGACGAAGGTGAGCGTCAGATCCCTGAGCACCAGTGTGCCCGCAATGTACTCTGCAATAAGGGCATTCATCACTTTGTCGTCAAACAACTTTTCCCACACAGCCAGGGAGAGTGAGGTCACGTGAGCGCACGAAGGCAACACGCGCAGGGCGGTACGAAACCTGCCGAACTCCCTGAGGATCGTTGAGTCGACCACGATGCAGGACAGGTCATTACACTCCGTGAGTATCACGGCGGGATCTTCGACGATGAGAGGATTGCCGAGGAAGAAGCGTTCCCGTACGCCAGTCTCCCACATGGCCCGACATATCTCGACCGCGTCCTCGGGTCGGATACGCTCCACGGTGATGTTCTTCAGGGTTGTGTTGTACTTTAACGCCTCGAAGAGAGACCTGCACTGCTCCAAGTTGAAGCAAAATAGTTCCATGGTCAGCTTCTCCAGTGTCTTGTTTTTGCGGACAGCTGCTAGCCAAGGACGAGTTTTGACGGATTTGGGCGGGTATCCATCACTGTACAAGCTGCACTTTACCATGTGGAATTTTCTTAGCGACTTGTTTTTGCTGAGCAGTACGGCCACGAGCCGGCTGTTGTCGTCATTCATCGTGAAGCCAACAAGCTTCACCTCCGAGAGAGTTGTAGTGCGGAACAGCGAGCGCATGATCACACGCAGCTCGACTTGGTTATTCGGGCGGTTCGTAGTCAAAATCAGGGTACGAAGCGTCTGGTTGTCGCGCAGGTATTCGGCGAACTCATTGCCGTGCGAGCTCAAGTAAGGGTTCATGTGCGTGTTCAGCGAAAGCGTCTCGATTTTGGCGTTCCGCTTGAGTCCTTGGAAAATAATCGCCCCTTCATGGGCCATCAGTACTGGTGCGTTCAGTGCGAACGTTTTCAGCGATACGGTGTTCGCCAGGAACTCCGAGAGGCCCTCGCAGAAAGTGTCCTCTAGCTGCGTTAACTGGCACTCGAGCTCTCGCAGATGATTCTGGAATGGTAGCGCTGCGCAGAAGCTCTGCAACGCCCTCGTGTTCTCACTTGGAAGGCACAGCTTGAGCTTGCGAAGGCTGGGACTCTCGGGTAACGCGTCGCATATGCGTTGGTGGTGGTCCGTGAATATGCAGCCGTTCAGGTAGACGGAAACCAAACAGCGGTGGTACGTCAGCAGGTGCTGAAGAAGGGTGGCGGCCTCGTGCTTGCGTTTCGGCACCTCCGAAGCCATGTGGACACCGCTCTTTTCGACGAGATTCAGCTCACCCGGACAATATTCCCTGAGCTCGAGACCCACCGGCCAGAAGAATTCGTTCCAGATGCGAAGGTCTCCGAGGATGTCGCACGGACGACCCTCGCTGCTCGTGCAGGGAGTCCCGTAGTTTACACTGGAGTCGGAGAAATAACTGTTCGCCAAGACCAAGCCTGACGGGGTTCTCTCGGTCTTCTCGGAGAACCATCCCGTGTGTCCGTAGTCTCAAGCTTACGTTTGGGCATGTTGGCCGATCGAAGCAATGAAACTATTCCGTTCGGGGATGCGATAAACCATCTACACGCGCGCGGACTGTATGTCAACGCCGGTTATCCTTGGGCAAGGCGATTTGAAATGACGTCCGCGCGACTGCACCAACTGGGCTACGGGCCACAACGACTGGGACACTCTGTCGAGCGCGCAGATGCCACGCGCGACGACGCGTCGGTGGAGGTGCACGCGCATGCGCGACTCCGCCCACCGCCTGCAGCGCCTCTACAGGACCGAGAAAAAGAACCGGCTCCGAGTAACTACCGAAAGGGCGAAAACGAAATAAGGAGGGAAGCTCTTTATCATATTACAATGGGAACCGTTTTACTGTTTGGAGCAAGGTCAGGTTGCCTTAGAACGCGTAGTTATAAAGCGAGATTCACGGTAAAGAAGGAAAATGTACATGCTGTGTGGATGTTAAGCAAACGACGGAGCATGGTTTAACTGAATGCGGAGATATCCACCCAGGTTTTTGGTTAGGCACGTGTGTTGGGTTTTAGTAAAAGGTAAACACATCCCCGTTAGAAGTAAGTGACGGTTAGAGTATTGGTGGCAAAATCCCGGGATACGTGACGAAAACAAATATTGGTATAAATAAGGTCAGTCCGCCGTAAGGCGCAGAGAGTTGTCCTGCGATTTTAGGGTTGTTTTATTTCTTGTGGGAAGATCGTTATATTTGAAGTACTGGAGGCATTAGGCCGACTTAAAGGGACACTAAAGAGAAACAATGAATTGGTTTAGATTGATCAAGTGTGCTCGGAGAAGTCTTGTGTAGTTTATTTCACCACCGTAGGTTTGTTATTAGAGGAGAAAACCAAGTTCAAAATTTCATTTATAAATTTCGCGCCGAACCTTGTAATTCGTGACGTAAAAGGTTTCAAAGAGCATTTAACGTATTTTGGCGCCACTGGCTCGACGAAATTTCCACAAACTCGTTACGTCAAGTCTCTGGTCCCCTCAGAGGGCAATGTACTTCGATTTAACCGATTACGAACTACGTATGCCCAAGCAGGCGCCGTAAAAAATATGTGACGTCACGGCAAATGGTGCGGGAATTCCAAGGTGGCGTCGCCACCTGTATTTTCTTTTTGCGCGTTTTCGCGCTCATTAAGCGTCTCCTCGCAGCAAGCGTGGTATTTTTGGTATCGGGGAACACCACTTTACTAGTGCGAGAAAAATCGTTTTGGTCTTTAGTGTCCCTTTAAAAGGGGGAAAAAAAGTGTATTTTTCGAGCTTGGCGCCGGCCACGTTACCACCTCGTCATAAAGGGGACGCTCATAGCATCCATCCATCTGTCCATCCATGTTTCGAGCCAAGTGATGCTACATGCGGAGATGCGTTTTCGCGGATCGAGGAATCTCCTTGAGCATCTTGGTATGCCATCTCTCAAACGCAGAGGGTTGTGTGACATCTCTCAGCCAAGCCCCGTTTGGTTGAGTTTTTAATCTGAATCGCGCAGGAGATGTTAACGGAGTTCTTCAGACACTTTTTAAACATAGTCGAAAAACGCTGCCAATAAGTACTGAGCGATGTTGTGAACACTTGCGCAGCATGTCCTACCACTTGACGCAGAAGGACGATTACAATTTCTTCTTACAAGGATTCGCAACTTTCACGGCCTAGAGAGGGCGCTAGTGGAAATCCAATATGGCTGTCGTTTGGGGGACCGTGCCGACGCCGCCTGAGAGTGTGTCTGTAACTTCGAACCGCGCAGTTATTCGGCTACAGCCGTCGTTTTGTCACGGCTTTTTTTAGAAGGTCATTGACTCTTGGATGTATTACATCGCACATTGGGGGGTTCAGAAACGCGTGTGCGGTGTACTTTTGAAGAAGGAGATGTTTTGAACGCCGGGCATATCATTTGCTGCGGTGTGAAGGAATGCACAGCTTCGTCGTACAAGGATTATGCCTGCAGACTTTCCAACTGCGGAAATGCCCCCACGAGCTGTGATCGAATTCAGGCGCGACCATACGATAAAGGCAAGTCCACGTACTGTACTGGCTTGTTTACCTTCCTCGTGTCCCTTTCTGCGACGGGGTATTCTCGCCGACTTTGCGTGTGTGACCGCGCTTATGGAAGTGTAGTTATTTTTTTTTCCGCTGGTAGATAGTACAGAAACAGCTGTTGCTCACCGGGCCCGAACGCTGCCCGCGAACGAAGCGCTTGCTGCTGATGCGTGTGGTATGGAGTATATGCACACGGTCGTTCGCTCTCAGATCATGCGAGCGGATGGCTGCGCTATAGAGGATCAGTTCGTCCGAGGCGCCTTGCACGGAAGCAAAAGTAGCACAGGTGTAGAGCAACCTGAAGCTCCTGCTTCTTGTCCTATTTTCGCTTCGATGCTCGGCTAGGACGGAAGCAATGGCGCTCTGAAGAGCCCAGCCATCCGCTCGCATGATCTAGCTAAGAGTGAACGACCGTGTACCTACAGTCGCGACTTCGCTGTTCGAACCCTATTATCGCTTTGCACGGCAGAAACTACGCTGCTTTTATGCGCTTGTAAACAAAAGGCACTTTGTTGTATTTGACTGCTGAAGCGGGATTTATGGGGTAGCACAGCAGATGAGACAGGCTTGGAAGCTGATTTCATCACCGCAGAAACACTAATTTCAAATCGAAATCTTACTTCCATCATTTATATGTTCACAGATAGAGGACAATGGAAAAGAAATCTGCCAGTAGGCTGCTGCACTAAACCGTAGCCCCACGCAATGATTGGCGCGTGTGCAACAGAGATAAAAACCAATAAATTAACAAATGATGATATGTGATCAGTGCAGAATATAAGTAAAAAACCACAGTCTAGTAAAGAAGTATTTTGATGACAAAAAATTCGATGGAGTAATTCCCCACGCAGCAGAAATGCCGCGAGTACAAATGTTTTTTTTTTTTCTCTTGCAGGGTCACTGCTCGTGCAAAACAGGAAACCTCGCCCTTTGACGGCATGGCATGTGCACTGCGGCACGCAGGAAATTTTGTGATTCTTGTAACTCTTGCCCATACTGAGGAAACAATAAAGCAAATAATTGCCACTACGACTCGCAGTACCTGTCCGACTTCAGTAGTTCACTTTAAACTCGCCATCGACTAAAAATAAAGCACCAGCGAACCGCCGAAGTGATGCCGACTGAACGCGGGAATGGGCTGGCTGCGCGGGCATCCCCTGAAGGACAGTTTTGACGGCTGCCGCATGGCGTCGCTACCATCTGTGAAAGTTGCGAATTGTTCCCTTTCCTCTCGGCAAATTACGTAGCCCGAGGGACTACGTGTGGATGCAAACGGCCATTTTCTGATTTCGTGATTGTCGACCACGAGACCTCTACGATGGATCGGCGGGGGCTTTTTGAGAACTGCAAGTCGTCGCCTGAATAGCTTTTTTGTGGAAGGGACGACCCTGATGGGGGCGAGTAACGACCAGCTCTTTATGCGTCAGACCACAAGCGCGTGCAGGTGCACACCAGTGGGCGCAAAGGGCACCCCGCCGTAGACGGGTTGTGACGGGCTCGCTCGTTGACAGGGCGCACAGATGAATATGCTGGCGGTGTGCTCCTGCCCCGTTCTCAGGCGCGCGTTCACTACGGCCTGAGCAGCCGCCGGGACGTCGCGAGCCAATCCCCCAAATCGCGTTCGGTCGCGTGCGTTTCGTATTGTAAACCAGCTGTGCCCGGCCAATTTCTCGGGCTAATTACTTTTTCCGGTTGTAAAAAGCGGTGAAGGAAGTACAGGTGCGTGTGAGGACAGTCCGACAGTGTGGCTTTCTCGGCACTCGGCAAAATGAGGCGCACACGCAGCGCTACTAGCCACAACAATCTTTATTTTTTAAGACCCCACCACCTTACATTCGATGGAGGCGAAATTGCTTGAGGCCCGTGAGCATAGATTTGGGTTCACGTTAGAAAACCCCAGCTGGTCGAAATTTCCGGAGAGCTCCACTACGGCGTCCTCCATAACCATATCGTGGTTTTGGGATGTCCATGCTGACGAAAATATCAACGAGTGCTTCCTTGTGTTCAGTTTCTATAATTAGACGGGTAATCCCATCCTTATGGCGAGCCACTGAGATAGGTTTGACTTTTAAGCATGATCGGTGCGACTAGAAGTATGGCATGGCGGTAAAATATGCGACCGGGCAAATGATGTGTTTCCATGATACAGGGTGTGGAAAAAGATAATCTGGAGAATTTCCTTCGGACAGCAAGCGGCGGCATGTTCAGCGTTTCTTTCAAAGATGAAACGCTTTGAAATGGCGAGTATGATGAGACGCATTAATAAAGTTGTTGTTCTTCTTCTCCTTTAAACTGGGATCGTCACTCTACAGCGTTTTACCAGCAGTGCTTTTTTTTTCAGTTCTTCATGTGCAATATATTGTTGTAGTACCAAGGAGAACATTATTTTTCCCGTTGAAAGGATTCTCTGAAAGTTTTTTATGTTCACTCTTCGTCTCCGGCGTGCATTATTTCATCCGAATATTTTTCTCATGTCTTCACATGCGCACTGAAGACTGCATCTGGACTCGTGTCGGCTTGGGATTCTGTATGCATGCAGGGACTCAGCATAGTGTGGTGCGACTTGGGCTTTTATTCTGTTTTTGTGTACTTTAGTGCTCGTCTGAGGTTATATGAGTGCGTCCTATTTCATATTATTCTTACCTTGTGTTTTTTAACAATGAATTATTATTATTATTATTACATATTATTATTATTATTATTATTATTATTATTATTATTATTATTATTATTATTATTATTATTATTATTATTATTATTATTATTATTCCTGCTACTGTGAATACGACTCACAGCTACTTGCGGAAAACAGTGGCCGTCCCCATTATGCAGTGATTTTCACTTTTTTTTTTATTTGTTCAAAATGCCTTACAGGCCCATTGAAGGGCATTGAGTAATGGGGACATTAGTATATACAAGACGACGATAAAGATAAATACAGACAAAGAGGAAAAAAAAGGGAAAAAAAGGAAAAAGAATCAAATCAAATATTACAAACAGCTAGGTGCAACAACGTTATACAATAATAGAGTGCAACGAAATCAGGTTATCGCGGAATGTTTCACGATTAGGGATGGATATAAGGTGATCAGAAAGATCGTTCAAATGTGCAATGGCTCCAGGTAGTGATGATGAGTTAAATGCCTGCGTGTGACCATGAATGCACATGAAACTGCGTGCGTTGTGAATGCGTCGGTATGTGCGCACAGGAGGATGAAGTGGCAAACAGTGAAATTTATCACTATAAATGTACCTGTGAAAAAAAACATAAAAGAGCAATGATGCGGCGTTCTTCCAGTGACTGAAATGCAAGATCTTGTTTTATTAGGGTAATGCTTGAATGATAGTCGTAGTTGCCAGAGATGAATCTCGCTGCCCTATTCTGAACGGCTTCTAACATATATGTACTAGGTAATCTTGATATGGCGACCATGTGGATGATGCATACTCTAGTTGTGAGCGAACATAAGTAATATATGATAATGCGCGTACGTTAGAAAGAGCATTGCGCAAGTTTCTGCGGAGATATCCGAGAGATTGACATGCTTTCGGTGAAACGGCTGCTATATGCGTACTCCAGGATAAATCCGAGGAAAGGGGAACGCCGAGATATTTGTACGAGGGGCTAGCCGAAACAACTATGTTATTAATCGTATAGTGAAATGCTGAGTCAGTACGCTTTCGAGTAAACGAGATTAACTAGCATTTAGAGGTTTTAAGCGACATCTGCCAAGTTTCACACCAACTTTCATTTATTTCAATATTAAAGCACGAATTATGATGCCTTCAACAAAAAATGTGTAATTCTGTTATTTTCATGTACAGCGACGGCCGGCATGTGCATTTGAAATAAACGTTTCCTGAACTATTTTTTCCCGAAGAATAAGTTTTGCGTCACTGGTTACGCCGGTCGGTGACAGCCTCATGCGGCCGAGCCTTCTGAGTTGGACGCACGATCGCACATGCGCGCCAAATGCAATATTCATCCCCATGCTTGTTCTCGAAGTTGCAGAAAACTGAAAAAGAAAGGCTTTGTTATAACCACGTCGATGCTCTGCCGAGCAACAAAAGCGGGCGCATGAGTGGCCTGCGCCGCCTCTTCTGAAAAGCGGAATTTACCAGAGTCATCATATATACTTGCTACCATAGGCGTACGCACAAGGGGGGCAGGGGGGGCGGCCGGCCCCCCCCTAATCACCTAAGAGGGGGGGGCGCAAAATCTGCCTCGTAGATTGACCCTTCTAGTCACCTAAAGGGGGGGGGGCGCAAAATCTGCCTCGTAGATTGACCCTTCTAGTCACCTAAAGGGGGGGGGGGGCGCCAAATCTGCCCCATACATTGACTTAGTAGGGTGGGGGAGCGCTGCGATGAGCCTTCGCCCCCACCCCCTGATGGGGAACCCTGCGCACGCATATGCTTGCTACCATGTTTCTATCGCATTGGTACCATGCGTGCTATATAGAGCAATTTCAGAAAAGGCCACGGTAAGTCTGAAGCCAAGCACTCCCTGCGCGCGCTAGCCTCCGCAACGGCCGGGAGCGGGTCGGCTCGGAGCGCCCCCACGAAGTTGCGGCCATAGGTAGAAACAGCCCCCTGTGCGCAGGCTGTAAAAGAAGGAGCGAGCGCGCGCTTCCAGACCGGCCGTGGATATACTGCGCCGTTTTGTAGTGCGTTTCATGAAAATATCCTTCTAAAAACACGCTTACCGATCGTTCACCTCTCCTCACTCACGCAGTTTCTTAAAGGAGCGAAAAGAGAAAGGAAAAAAATACCATCGGAAAAAAAAAAGACTAGTCCCACTTGGCCCAATCCGTGCTGGGATATCATGATTTGCCGTAAGGAGATAGGAGACGACCAACCAAGGGGTCAAAGCTTGGCTCCTCACTGCCGACTCAGCTGAGTTACAGGGCGACTCTTCCATCGTATATAAGTAACTGTCTGTATCTATATGTGTACATAAAGTCCAGCTGTTTTGCTACCCAATGCTCTGGTCTCCATCCTTTCTAACAGGGGTCCCAAAGACGCGGCCCGCCGATTCACAAGTAATAAAATTTTTGTGCCTTTGCTAAATGGTACTCCCATTATTAACTCGGCTATTACGATTAATAACGCTTTGTTCGGGTAAGCTACAGATAGGATAATGAGCTCAAGCATTTTTTGTTCGTGAGGCACCCCTTGCGGTCACCGTGTGTTGAAACATCAGCGTAACGAAATCTCTATATTTCAGAATCGGCGTCCACGTTGTGAGTCATTCTGGACATCAGCGTAGATGTGTTTCTCGAATTCTGACGCCAAATCCCCTCAGGACTGATCCATATATGAGATAAATTGGAAAGTGCGTTGTTGCATGGTTGAACTCAGAGAATAGAGCAATTTTCTAGTGTTCATCAGGCCGGATTCCCTTGTTAACAGTGTGAACAAAGTTTTGAAGGTGTTTAACCAATTTCGATGCGGACTTAACTATACAGTTGAACTTTCGAAGGATGACAGTATCAGTTTTTACATTTAAATTTGCATCGCGAAGCAAACGACGTATGCTGGACATACGTGCCACGCTCAAAAAAGCCCTTACTCAACTTTAACTCAGGGCATTAAAAAATCTTTAAGAAAAAAGGTAATTGCTATGTCTTCTCTGAGTTCAGGCATTAAAAAATCGTGCTCAGATAAAACTACAGAAAGTTGATCAAGTCAACTAGAAAGATTGAGCAGAGCTGGCTTCCTGCAGCCCGTCCTACGAAAGGTTGCGCAGAAGCTATTAAAAGCAATAAAACCCGAAGACAGAGATAAAGAAAAGGAACCCGTGAAAAAGCCCTCGATCATCCCCTTCACACACAGGCTGCCCCACGGCTTAAAAAACGGTGGGAATAGGTATGACGTCAAGGTAGTATTTTCGGCCTCAAATAAGTTAAAGTTGTGTAGCCGAATAGACAGAAAACTATCGCAAAACGCAAAAGGCCAAAAACGACGAGGATGCGGTGTGAATCACAGGCAGTCGTATGTAAAATGTGAAATGGGTGTTGTTTATTTTTTACCATTGTCCAGTGGTCACATTTACATAGGCTAAACGGGAAAATGAGTCAACACTAGGTTGCAGGAACACAGAACATCGTTGGATACATAGTTCACACATGCCCCAATACTGCAGCTTGCCCGCTTGCACCCCCATTTTCTGTGATGCTACTATTTTATCTAGACGCACAGATCAGACAACCAGAGAGCTGATAGAGGCACTTCACATTAGGAGATGGGGGCGGGGGGGGGGGGGGGGGGATGCGTAAGCGCGCCCTCCATCACATTAACAGACAACAAATTTTCATATCTCATCAGTACTGTGAGGGTCTGATCTGAGGCACGTGTTTTCTAGCCCCATGCATATCTTTTTCTTCTTTCCCTTTTCTTGTTTCACTGGCCAGGTCATGTGACAGAAATGATATCTACGCGTATGCCTTTCTTTCCAATAAACTGTAGTTGCGAGTACGCGCCAGTGTTGTTCGCGTTTTTCCTTCTATTGTCCGTGCCTGAGTGCACGCCTTTTCCAGCTTAAACATGAATCAATCCCAACTAGTCTAATTTGCCGTGCTAATGTATCCTCGACATTATTTTCTACTCATACTGCAATACTGAGTCAGTACTCATCAAACGCCCATTTATTGTTTCTTTCAATGCGGTTTCCCGTGTTAGGAATTATATAGCTTCATGTGAAGAACGTTCTATTCAACATCTAAAGCGCTGTATCCCGACTGCCCACATGAATACCTACGTCGAAAGCGCGACATGTGTTGCACTTGGAAGACGCGAGCACCACCAGTTGCAGTCAGACATGTGTGAAGCATATACCGGTGCTCTCTTGAGAAGATCGCCTAGGAGCGTTACCTTTGGTTCTTTTTATCTCCATGTAAACTACTGCTGGCAATGTTCAAATTCGTATATTATGCGTAGTTCAATTTGAGCTCTAAATTGCTTACTTCATTTTGCCTCACGATTACTTCAGACTACATTGCAATTAAAAGAAATCACGTGTAACGTTAACGTAACTAGACGTTCCAATTCTGAGTGCAACGGGAACTCGTTTCAAGTTTGGAAAGGAACGAGCTTTCGTTTCACAGTTAGAGGAGCGTGTACAACACGGGTTTTTATTCAGATCTTTATTTCACACAGTTTGCAGGTATACATGCAGGCAGAGGGACACTGAGTAAACGGGATTACAAAAGGACAGAATAAAAGAGGAACTAATATAGCCGATCAAATAACAAATCCAGGATCAAAGGTAGCATAGACACCGTGCTACATTATACAATTGCTAATAAATAGAATTACGTGATTGTCCATGTAACGTGATTAACACAAACCAAGCAGAAGCAAAAGTACAGAAAAAAGACCCAATTCACGCAGAACAATAAGAATCGAAACAGCTATATTATTTATGAATTAAATGTTAAATTCCGTTAACAATCTTTATCAAGATCATGGAGATCACATTTCAAAGCGATGTATTTGGGACGCCCATTGTAATTCCATTTAGCACAAGTAGGAGGAAATGCAAGTTTTTAGTAACATCTTTATATCACACCGCTTACATGTATGTAGAAGAGGATTATTGAGTAAGCGGGACTACAAAACGGAATAAGAAAAGACGGTATGATTTGGTGGGACAAATAACAAATGCATGAGCAAAGGTTAGTACTCACAGAAGTATATTAGACAATTAATAATAAATACAAGTACATGATTGTCTAAGCGTGAGTAACATAAGTTAAGAAGAAGCAAAAGAACAGAAAAAAAGCCGAGAACGAACAGAACAATAAGGACTGAATCAGCAATATTCTTGATGAATGAGAATGTTGAATGCCGATACAGCTGTTTATCAAAATCATGGCTATCACATTCAGTAGCGAGGTATTCGGGAAGGTCATCGTGATGTGATATAGTAGATATCAACGCAGGGTAAATAAATGCTTGTGCATTTCCAAACTTCAGTAGGGTATAGTAGTTGGGCTGGACAGAAAAACATAAATACAATTGAAATTATCTCACGTACGAAAGCTCCAAAAGAAAAAAAAGGAAAAGACAAGGAGGCATTTTTCCTAAAGAAAAGCGGACGCCTCAACTGTCTCGTGAGAAATATAATCTGCTTTTCTTGCCGATGCATTGAGGGCATGTTGACACACACGTCTCCTTCTTCGTGAATCAGCGATTCTTCATATATCTCTTTGCAAATCTGTTCGTAGTATCTCCGCTTTATCCGACAGTCTTCGAAATCTCGCTGGCAGTTGTATTATCTACAATACAAGGAGAGCTGGCTATGTCGATTGCACCCATTCAAGAAAAAACGCGTCCCCTAAAACGGTGATTGATATAACGAGCAGCATGGATAGCATGGATCTGCCGTAGCCAGGCGGAATCGAGCGGACAATTTGGCGGCGGATATTATCTGCGAGCAACACAAAGTTATCAAGAAGAACGCTGACAAGATGTGGTGGAAACCTTCCAGTAATCCTGTACGATCACAAGGCTTCGCATAATCTCGAGAAGATAGTGTCAGAAGCAGGAGGCACGCTTCCCTGTGATGACTCGCACATGCAGCAACGACCGTTTCTAAACAGTTGATCTGAAAAACAATCAGACTTCTCGAAACTTCTGAGAACATGCACACGCCCCATATAGAGTCCACGAAATACCGCAGTAAAAGTCATCCACGCGATTCCTCTGTCCTGAGACAGCTGTATGCTGCGCGTAGGCCAGACTTCTGGATGAGTGAATGACCGGGCTTGGACGTAGTTTAGTTGCTTGAAGATTTACAAATGTCAGCCACTCTTTTCTCGCATTAACTGTCGCGAAGGCAAGTGTCAGATAACGCGCGAGCAGGGTCCGCAGGGTGCTAGAGAGAGGCGTGAAAACTTGCTGACGCACGAAAAAAAAAGGGAGAGGAATAAGTCAACTTGTCAAGAATGTATCGGCGGGAAAAAGAGATTACGTGCCTGGCAATACACCTATTTTCGTTTCAAAGATAGCTTCCTGTCTTTTCTTACGTGCCGCCGTTCTGCGGATGCAGTTATTGGAGGCACAAATCAAGGAGGCATTACGGTACTGGTCAGCAGGCGCGTAACCAGAATTTTTTTTTTTTGGGGGGGGGGGGGGGGTTCAACTACCCTTCATGGATGTTCGTGCGTGGATAAGAATGTCTGTGTGTATATATACAAAGAAAAAATTGGCAAATTTCGACGAGGGGGGAAGGGAGACTTCAACAGCCACCCCAAGCTATACGCCAGTCCTAGACAGCTCCAGGTGTGCTTCGGCTGTCCTCGTCGCCTTAGAAACTAGAACTTCAATTACTCCAGCTATATTTCCACAGCATCGCCTGCTAAGTATCACGGTTGAGCAAAAGCATTGATTTACAGCAAAAATTGCAGCATGGAATACAAAGAACTACTATCAGGCAATCCTGTTGTCTCTCGTGCCACGAAGTGTGCGAATAGTACCATACTGAGAATGTTGAACCGAACTAGCCTGAAAATCAGTAGTTATATTGGTAATGGGTATTTTAATTTTTACAATTAGAGCCACGAAGAAATGTCGACATGTTTAGTATATCCCTTTCAGTCACGAATTATGAAGCACTGTCTGCAAATGCATCAAACTTCCATGGCATGATTTCAAGGCACTCAGTATTACATTTCAAGAAATAAAATGAAGGAATGTGTTGTTTTGTGTGAGTTACAGTAATTAATGCTAATTATCGTGTAATTAAATATCTAATTATTCTGCAAACGGTCAGCTTGAATCCTTGCATAAAAGAAATCAGCTATTAGGCCCAAAATGCATGCGCAGTTTGTTTTTTGGTTGTATGCTTTTCGAGTGAAGAAAAAAAAATACTCTTGACGTTAGTCTTGGAACGTCGCACGTCGAACGATCGTCGAACATGGTAGTGTCTCTAGCAAAGTGATCATCCGCAGAAATATACAGCATAATGAAGTTAAATAAGCGCTAGTTGTGCACTCAGGAAGCCTGCACGAATGTGCACACCAAGTTTCAGGTCATTTGAAGAAACACGCGATGCGTGATGCGACTTCGAAGTTGATGTGTACATATGTACACACCGTGACTGAAAGGGATATGGTTCCTCAGAACAAATGAATTGCTCAGGCAACAACAATTATGCGTTTTAGAAAACTCCCAACATTCGCGCTTGAGGTGGATGTACGCTATAATGTGCGCAATATGAATGCACATTAACCACGCACTGCAAATATATTGTCGTCCACTGTTAATTGAGTACTATTCCAGCTTACCCTAATTCCTCTTTGTTTCAACTCATGTCTTTAATCATTGCCGGGATAAGAGTTCAATATAACAGTTGAAATCTCTCTCGTTCACGATCCTCACTGTGCACATGGTCATACCTACCAACTGATAGGAAAGCATTCACAGTTCAAAGAATTATTCAGAAAGATAACAAATTTCGTCTGACGCAACAAATTAAGCAATTTCTGAGTTCAAACGCGACTCCTAAACAAAAATTTGTCGCACGAGAGCTTCAAGAGGAGTAATCAGAAAGTGTTTTATACACACAAGGCTCATTTCTGCATTGCGGGCGTCAGAAAACGGGCCAACATGGATTCAAATAAGGCCGCGCCTATAGTGCCGGCAGCCGACATATTATCCCGGAAAGAAGGTTGCCGGCAGTTGTTCCTTATTGGATGCCCATTACCATGTGACTTATCTGCCGGCACATTTCCGGTGTTCCTGTCATGCCGGTAATACATGTGCATGATTGTGCATGATGTCCGTGTCACTGCGGCACTTTGCCTGGCTTCGAGAGACGTTTCAACGCTATAGACATCGATGGTTTTCCACAAACGAGAGTACATTATTTTCCTGTTGCTCAGTGAAGGCCCTCTGCGCCCTTCGGGCGCGGAAAACTAATCGTGGCTTCGCCCTCGCTTCGCGAGTGCGGCCATTTCGCTGACGCTCAATGGCCGGTTGGCAGGGTCTCAGTCACGCGCTACTGGCCGCTGTCGCGGCCACGCGCTGTTTAGCCCGCGCGGGGCAGGCGTACGGGCTGGTCAACTTGAGGAGTCAAAGGACGCCCGAGGCTGGCATCTCCGGTACCGCGAGGCCGCCAATCCATCGTCAATTTGACTGTGACTGCAGGAAACGTGCACTTCTTGTGTTATCAAGTGGCAGCGACCAGAAAAAGAGCCACGTTCACGCGGAGCGCCGTTACCGACTACACGTGCGGACAGCCGATGGCGTACGATCAGACACACGAACAAAAGCTCGAAAGGGGCCGTCCCGCAGAGGTCACATGGTCGCGGGTGGCCAATAGGAAAGAACTGCCGGTAACCCGTCGACCGATATAATTGACCGGCAGCCGGCAATATAGAAACCAAGACGAAATGCACTTAGCCACAGCAAATGAAACAAAAAATGCTGCGCTTACTGTACAGGCAGGATGTCGCTCACTTTCAGGTACTCCCGTATGCACAACCAGGAGTCTCGGTTGAGGTCGACAAGCTGCATCTTGCCGTCACCGCGTGGATGGCAAGCCACAGAATCCTTGACGACCCCAGTCAAGCGCATGAAGTCATCGAGTTCGCAAATGCAGTTGAGGCTTCTCCTGATCATCTGCACGGCCTCGTTTTCGTCGACGCATGCGGAGTTCTGCACTCTAGCCACCAGTCCAGGTGTGGAGTGAACCAATTCCAGAGCTGCCGCGCAGTACTTGTGCCTCCTTTCCACGACGAAGTGCGTAGCGCGCGTCACCAGCGAGTTGTTACGGCGCACCACATCCGCCACGGTGAAAAAGTCACCGCCGAGATCCCAGAAGTCATGCAGGTGCAAACCAAGGACGGTGTAGTTGCTGGATACGATCGGTGACAGCTTCCGGAGAAATGAGAAGGTCGACTCGTCGTCGTCTGGACTGAAGTAGAACTCGCATAGTGTCCGGCTTGACTGCAACGCGTTTGCTAGCATCTGGGCCTCGGTCTCGTCAAAGCACAGGCCAGAGATGTCCAGTGAACGCATGGTTCTGTTGACGACCATCGCTTGCACCAGCGCCCGCTGTATCCTATGGTCAGCTTTCCAGATTGGCCATCCAATGCGGAAGGTCAATGATAGCGCCCTGAGCGCCATCGCACCAGTAATGCACAGCGCAATCATAGAGCTCACCGTGACGCTAGATATCTCCTTATCAAACACCATGCAAAGCGACGTCACGTGACTCCACGACTGCATCAAGCAGGGGGCTTTGACCGCAGGTTCAAACCCGGGGAAAATGTTCGAGTCAATCTTTATGCAAGACACCTCCTTGCACTCTGTCATAGCAACTACGGTGTCCTCAAACGTGTGGACCGCACCGACGAAGAACCGCCCCTGCACGCCGGTCTCCCGCATGGCCCGGAATATCTCGGCTACGTGCTCCCGTCGGAACTTGTTGACGTTGACCTTCTTCAGGGGTGCGTTCGACGCGAGGGCTTTGAAGAAGGACCGCCACTCACCCGCATCGTACCAAGACAGGCTCAGGCTGAGCTCTTCCAGCGTCTGGTTCTCGGTGAGGGCCACGACCCAAGGGTAGATACGACTGGACACGTTGCCGAAGCTCTCAGTGTCGTGTCGGTAAGTGTCGGTATCCTGCTGCGGCACGTGCTTGTAGCCGCAGCCGATCAAATTCAAGCTTCTGAGGGTCCGGCTCGTACTGATAAGCTCCGTGATGAGCTGTATGTGCCAGAAGTTCAAAAGGAATTTGCTGAGGTTCAGCTCAGAAAGGATGTTGTTCTGAAGAATGGGCTCCAAGATCTGATGAAGATGGCCGCTATAAGAACTGTCCACGCTCAGTGTGCGCAGCGTGGAAACCTCGAGGAAGTAGGCCGGAAAGGCGTTATCCAATAACCAGCAGTCATCCACTGTGCTCGTGTTGAGCGACAGCGTCGTGATTGTCACGTTCCGCTTGAGTCCCCGAACGACTTTGATCGCGTGATCCCATTTGAAGAGCTGCCAGTTCATGATGAGCGTCCTCAAAGAGCGGGTGCTTGCCAGGTACTCCGCGAGGCGCTCACTGGATGCGTCGCCGAAATCCAGAGACCGCAACTCGAGCTCTCGCAGTTGAGTCAGATGTGGGAGAACTGCGATTAATCTATACGACGCGGTCTTGCCTATGCAGCAGCCCCCGTCCATGTCCAGTCTAATAAGGCTCGAGCTTTGGCGCAATGCATCGCATATGACTTGATCGTGCTGCCCGATTATGTCGGGATTCAGTTTCACCGAAACGACGCAGCGGTGCAGCGTCAGCAAGTGCCACAGGAGCGTGGTGGCCTCCTTCTTTTTGTGTCTCATCTCCCAGGGAAGCCTCGCGCCGTACGTATCGACGAGAGATAGTTCGCCCGGAGAAAGCTCCCTCAATTCGAGACGCACATGCCAGAAGAATTCGTTCCACAAGTGAAGGTCTCTGAAAATGTCGCACAGCCGACCCTCGCCGCTCGTGCATGGTCTCCGGTAGTCTGGGGCGTGACCGGAGAAGAAACCCTTGGCCGATGTCATGTCTTGCAAGTCTTGGCTCAGATTTTTTCCGGAACCCTCACAAGTATCGGAAGTCCCATTCTTACGCTCGGTCATGGCGAGTGATACGCGAGCTGACGAGTCCTTTCACGGACGGGACGCGATACGCGCTTGGATACTTCACGCGACACTGCTTCGAAGCACTGTTGATCTGGCGTTGGTGTCAGTCGTCGGAAATGAGCTGCCGCGACGGGGCGCTGCTGGCCCGATCGCTACGCGCATGCGCGGCTTTGCATTGTCGAGAGTTCGTTGCTCCGCCCTCCCCGATTTCTACTGTGGCGGCTCTTTCCTTCATCCCCACATCCCTCCACCCTATTTACACTAGCACGCGAAAAAGCGCGAAAACAACAGGTTCGCGGTGGAATGCCACCTGCAAAGATTACGCGTGAACCGCGACTTATCCTAACCTCTAAAAGTCGATAGGTTCTCTACATGAATCCGTTCTTTTCAATGCCCTCGGCAACTTGCAATGCCCTCGGCACCTGTGCACCCGTGCTTCTGTAAACTACCAGGGAATTCGTCCCGATGCGTAGCCATCATTGCGCCGCAGCGCGTTCTTGTGAGTGG
The DNA here is from genome assembly GCF_013339695.2 of Rhipicephalus sanguineus. Lineage (NCBI taxonomy): Eukaryota > Metazoa > Arthropoda > Arachnida > Ixodida > Ixodidae > Rhipicephalus > Rhipicephalus sanguineus. Next base: position 136,409,625 of record NC_051182.1, on the reverse strand, counting down.
AAGGTGCTAAGACGATTTGCAAAAAAATGTCTGTGCAGACTTTTTCGCAAAAACACACACACACACACACGCAGGAATGTCGTCTTGCACAAGACGACATTCCTGTGTGTGTGTGTGTGTGTGTGTGTGTGTGTGTGTGTGTGTGTGTGTGTGTGTGTGTGTGTGTGCGTGTGTGTGTGCGTGTGTGTGTGTGTGTGTGTGTGTGTGCGTGTGTGTGTGCGTGCGTGCGTGTGTGTGTGTGTGTGTGTGTGTGTGTGTGTGTGTGTGTGTGTGTGTGTGTGTGTGTGTGTGTGTGTGTGTGTGTGTGTGTGTGTGTGTGTGTGTGTGTGTGTGTGTGTGTGTGTGTGTTTCAAACAAGTACTCTGCCTCAGGGCTGCTTTTCTTGCACGTCGTGATTTTTTCGCTCCCAGTTCCAGTAAAAATGCGTCCGGCCGGACAACAGGTTCCCCGACCACCATGGTGGGCTCAGGGTCAACAACTGGACAAAGTTATTTTGAAAAAAAAAAAAGAGAGAGAATTTATTGTGTTCGCGTACCTTAGAAGGAATTAGGAGCGCCAAAAGCACAACGAGCGAGAAGAGCAGTCTTTGTAGGAGAGGGCTTGGTTAAAAAACATTTCAAGGAAAGCCGCTTGCACATTTTTGCAAATAGTTCATTGCAAGACTTGAAAATTTCAAGTTTTTGGGGCTATTACGGTGTCCTTCACTTAAATTCGACGCCTTCATTCCTCCTTTAATTCAGCAGCGATGAAATAAACCTGGTGAGGTCGAACTGCTGTGAGCTCTTTAATTTGAAGTTTATGCATCATAGCAGGCGTTGTGTAACATTGGCAACGTTTGGCATTTCTTAACCATTAAATTTGGAAATGCCTAGATTCAGTTTGCGTGCGGTCTGGCGAAGTACTTTTCTTTCTGCTGGACGTGGCCACGATAAACGTATGCTTGAGAAGACAGACAATAAAAAAAAAAAACCTTGCAGGAAAGCCGTCAAGCAGATTTTAGGAAACTGTCCATAGGCTCCCGTCACTGACCAGAAGCAGGCGTGTTCGGAGAACACATCAACGTACTCGAGTGACTCCTTTCTGTGCACCTTGTCAACGAAGCCTCTGTGGGGGCGGCCATAGTTCCTTCTGCGGTGCTGTAATTATGCGTGGCCTCACCCTAAACATGCACTGCCGGGCCCGTTTTCGCTGCTTCGACTCGCTAGGTTGTGTAACTTGTGTGTTCTCGCACAAATTGTGTGGCACTACAGGTTTGTTTTGTTTGTTTTCGTGCCACCAAAACATAAAGGATTTAAATCAACCTAAAGGCACAAATGTGCCTGTTACTTTTCTTTCAACATTTTAATAAATTGTTTACACGCTGTTACACATATATGCTTAGTTTTGAAGTTGTTGAGAATCGAGACTGTGGCAGCGTTTGCGCCACTCGATGCGGCTGCCACGTAATCTCGATAACACAGGCACGTCGCTGTTGTCTTGACTACGGGCAGTTCGAACATTTTAGGTGTGAAAAATACGTTATTAAATAATGGATATCGCTCACACATACTATATTTAGAGCAGACTAGTTTGATTATTTTCTTTCTAATTGTGACTCCTAGGGATGGTCGATTAAAACTTTTAATCGATTAATCGTTAATCGTTAATCGATTTAGCCTTTAATCGATTAATTGCTTTCAGTGGAATGTTTTAATTGATTAATCGATTAATCGACATTTTTTATGGGTGCTTTAAAACCGATATCTCTTCGTTTGAGAGGCACGTTTGTGTTCGATATGAACCCAAATCTTTTTATCAGACGAGGTGGCGATCGAAAAATCCTACTTTCGAAAGTGCCGACGACAGGCCCCTTGTGTCCAGTATGCGAAAATTCCCACTTTCGCACACTGCACACAAGGGGCCCGTCGTCGTTCGTTGATGTCGCGGATTCAAGCATCTGTGGCCATCATCCCTGGACTATTCGGCAGCAGGTCATATTTTCTCGAAGCCTGCCTACTCGAGCTCATCGAAACCGGAGGCGCGTTCGGGGACCACACTGGTTGGAAAGTCGCAGCTGAAACATGCAGTGTGGCGGAGGGTGAAGAAATCCCAAGAAAGGTAAAAAAAAGACGAGGAGGAAGAGGAATTAAATAAGACGCTCGCTCTCGTAAGCACGGAATCTTTTCTCGGTTTGTCGGTTAGATATTGTGGAAGCCCTACATAATACTATAATTGCGGACTGACGCGATCTTTTCCTTGAGATCACCCATGCAGAGATTACACAGGAACATACTGGCCTCAAAACAGACCATCGGTACAGGCAACTGCGGGAAATAGAGTAACATGAGTTTCTGCCTCCCAGCTAGAATAAACAGCAGCTGCGCCAGTATACTCCGCAGGTTTCATCTGATCGTTGCCTTAACACGGCGCCACTCGCACCATATCAATCGTGCGTACAGCCTGAACTGTGAGCGTACAGCCTGGACTGTGAACTGTGAGAAAAATTCTCTGCAATATTGCGAAGATTCCCTTTTTCCCTTTCGTCTAAAATGAGGGTCGAAAATTCCCTGAACAAGGGAGAATTCCCTACACAGAACATCACTGGGCAGGCGCAGCAGTAGACTGAGCGTGCGCGGGAACACGAGCTTTCACTAAAAGGTAAAGATAGGGCACATTTGCCGACCCACTGCAGTTCACATAAGTGTGAGCCGTGCTTGAATAAGATTCAGATTCTGGGTAGAAGCGGGGACACCACGGCTCGAGAGTTGTTGGAGGCATATCATATCAAAGCACGAGGTTCCATGTGTATCAGTGACACTTCATTGTCTCTTTCGCAGGCAGAGCGCAAGTTCATAGATCACAGGTTGTGATTAGGGTGGTATGCGCTCGCTGTGTGCCTAATTTGCTGCGCATGTCTGGGCCTATATATTTGGTTGCACTGTCCCTTGAATAAACAGTCAAAAGTTTGCGCTCCCCTGGACCCCTTTCCTCGTTATTTCCTCGCGCAAGAAACAACCATACTTTGTGGCTTGTACTTGAGCAGGAGAGAAGCGGGCAAGTTCATTTCTGCCTCGGTGGGGTGGAGCCGCCACCTGCCGGGGCTTGAAGCATTGGGGAGTGCTTGGAGTTGGACGCCGTACGCGACGGAGATCAGTGCGAGTTCATATCTTTCTTTATGGGGTATGGCCGCCTCCAGCTTCGGGCTCGTTCTGCTAGCGCAGAAATATGCGCTGTAGTGAAAGCAGTGAAAGAGAATTCATCTTCAAAGGTGCGCTTAGTGAACACAAACGACACAAACGAAAAAGTACAGGACATAAGGCAACGAGCGCAAACTACCAACTGGTTTATTGCCTTATGCCCTGTACTTTTTCGTTTGTGTCGTTTGTGTTCACTAAGCGCACCTTTGAAGATAAATCAACACCAACTAGCCCACCTTATAACTCTTTACAGTGAAAGAGAAGCTATGTGCACGGCATCTGCATCTCAGGATAGCGCGCCTCGCAGTCATGCGCTCCGGCCAAGGGGCGAGGTTGGGTGTGGGAGGGGGGGGGGTGCCGTAATCGATTAATCAAATGGTTTTAATCGATTAATTCGATTAATTGAAAGGAGGAAATCAATTACGATTAATCGATTAATTATAGACCTTTAATCGATTAATCGATTAATCGTTCATCGATTTTACCATCCCTAGTGACTCCAGCCCACTGTGAAAGAGACGGCATATTCGCGCCGTTTCCGCTTCCGTCATCAAAGTTTGATAAGAGTTGTAGGGTAATCTGTTGAACCGATAGCCTATCGACTTGGGGGCCCTTCGAAAGCTCCTGTGCAGTAGCTCGAACTTTACCGCTGAGTCAATGGACTATCGGTTGAAGAGCCTTCCAAACGCCAGTGGGACACGGGTATTAGTTGTCTTTTCATGTACTTTGTTCACAACTTCACACGTATATCACATTTGCTAGAATACAGTTAAAACACTGAAAATAACGTCCTCTACGCCTTCGTTGGCTTCCTTGTCTTTTGGTTTTCATGAACTTTATGTCTAGCAAAAAAAAAAAAAAAACCTAGCCCTTATATTCTCCTTCTTTCATTCATTATAGCGAGGTTCTCGTTCCGGCAGACTTGATGGCTACAGTAGTTTATGCGAGCAATTATTTGTCTGCTCATAGCTCGTAAACAGAAGGCATGCTACGTGAAGGCAGCTGGCGAAAAAAACAAAAAAACGTGTTCGACTCTCGCCGTCCTGGCTCCGAAGTGCGCAAGCACACCCAGGTTTGCATGCACAGAAATACCCGATCAAGTGGACTGAAGGATGACCGTCGCTGTAGCTCAGTTGGCTCAGTTCCTAGAGCATCGGACGCGTTATCCGAAAGTTGCAGGCTCGGCACGTGCCGGCGGCAAGTAGTGTATTTGTCCACTTTCTTCAAATTTGTGATTGCTCATGCGAGAGTGCATAACGACTTATTGGTCTCAGCCAGATCATCGATACAGGCGTCTGCGGTAAATAGATCCGGAAATGACTTTTCGCCTCCCGGCTAGAAAGAACCGAGGCCACGGCAGTTTGCTGCACCGGATTCGTGTGGGAGTCGTATTCACTCGCCGCTATGCACACCTCATCTGCCGTGAGGAGAGCCTGAACTGTGAACGCTGCCAAGTGCATCAAACAACAGCGCATCTATTTTGTGGCTGCCCACTTTACGTGTCGCGACATAATAGGCTCGCTTCAACGTTGGCAGGAATCGGTGTGGCAACAATAAGTGAGACGGGTATTTTGTCAGCTATGTGCGACCAGACAAAGTCACCAACTGCTATCAAGGCTGTGATAGATTTTCTTAAAAGCACAGAACTGGACACAAGACCATAGCGAAACCAACTATGTCACGTGGTTATTGTGTATACGCATCTCTTTTCTCTTTCCCTTATCACTCCTTTTTTCCCCTTTCCCTTTTCCCCTGTGCAGAGTAGCAGGCTAGAGCGCACTAGCTCAGGCCGACCTCTCTGAAATTTACTGCAATGCAGTAAGGCTCTAAAGATAACGCCCCCTGTGTCTTCCTTGGCTTCATTACTTCTTAGACTTTATCAGGTTTTGCCGAACAATGAAAAAAAGGAACCCGTAAAATTCCACATTTTTCGCTCACGTGACGACTCAGGGGTATTAGAAAAATAACATGTCCAGTTCGCAGGATCAAATTCCGACAGCAGCGGCCGCATTTCGATGGCGGCGTAATGCTAGAGGCCCGTGTACCTAGATTTAGGCGTAGGCTTGAATACCCCCGGTGGTCCAAATTTCCGGAGCCCTCCCCTATGCATGGCGTCTCTCATAAGAGCAACAAAATGAAAAATTCTAAAATTCGTGTGTGTGCACCTTTAATGTAAACAACCGTCACCTGCGTCACGAGTTTGGGTTTGCTGTCATGATCCTTGTGAGCTCTCTCTCTCTCATAGGGGACCTTTTCAACGGAAAGACGGGCACCTCTTTTACGTATTTGCGCGAGAGTACAAAGGCTGCCGCCCTTGCCTCGGCAGTGCATTTTTGGGTGGTCGCGCATATTTGCAACATTGCAGGCAGAACCCAGGTAGGGTACCCAGGTGGCCTTCCTCCCGAAGAGTTGTCAACGCGGTGCTCGTGTGAACGCGGTTTTGTGTGCTACCTTTGCATGAAAACGATTCTGCGTCCCGCCACAGCGGCCTCACTCGGCGCTCTTTGAAACCGAAACTGCGATTGAGCCTTATAAAAGCGTACATGTAACATTTTTGGTATCAGTACTCCTTTAAGAGTCCTTGCACTATTCGTGAGAGAGTAGACTCCTGCAGCAGTTCGACCCTCCGCCGAAAGAGTTCACGTGTCTCTTTAGAGAGAGTAATATACGTGGCAAGTCAAAATTTTCCGAAACGAGTAACGCGTAATATTTTTCGTCTCTTGAAGTGCAGGGAACCAGAAATTATCATACTGCCTACGAACCTATGGCGTTAATAGTTAGGTAAAGCCAAGAGCGCCCGCAGTACTTTTTCGCAGGCGGTTGCATCCGCAGGAATTGGGGGGGGGGGGGGGGGGGGGTCAGGAAGAGCCAACCGTTCTCTCACTCCAGGGACATGTGCGGCATGATTAGTCATATTGTGTAATGTGCGAAGTTGGCTCGGAAGCCTGAAGGGCGTTTCACACGTATATGCGGGACCTGAGTGCGCTACACAGAACAATATCCGCAATTCCAGGCCGGAGGGGGACCCAGCCCCCTCCCCTTCCCCCCTCCGGGCGCCCATGGCTACAGCCATTTACGAAGCACCTTGCAACAAAAAAGTGGCTTAGTGGTTACCTGATTAAAGACATCTCGAAATCGTTCTGGCTTGTAACATCTTTATTCACTAGCTTTACTGGCTTCTGTCCCGTAAATATAGTCAGCAAAGTGATTATGATTGGCAGGAAATGGGCTGAATGCACAGTCATTGAGGCCATTGCCTTCCACCCCCTAAATTAATACGGTGGCAGCTACGCTCAACGCTGCCGTACACAATGTATCGATGACGCACGTTCAACACAGTCTAATTGTCGCTAGCTTGCGCAACTGCTATATAATGACATGTTGAAAGCATGAGAAGTTTTGAAAGCATCCAATGTCCAAATAAGGAATCACGAGTGAGGAACTGATGTTTGCATTAGCCAAGCAGGCGAACCAGTTTGCCATACGGCAGTTCCGGCAGCAGCCATGAAATGGTTAAGCATGAAGTAGCCTGAATGCACAAAACAACGAACACATTGCATACCTACGGCACATGAGCGAAATCCGCACCTACTGTTCATCCAGGATGTCGCCCATCTTGAGGTATTGCCGAATGCGCAACCAGCAGTCCCTACCAATGTCTGCCAACTGCTTCTGACCGTCGTCCCGCACATGACAAGTGACGCCGCACTTAACGACCCCGGCTAGGCGCATGAAGTCGTCCAACTCGGAGTAGCTCTTGAGGCTGTTCCTGATCTGTGACAGGACCTCGTCTTCGTTGACAGAGGTGACATCTCGAAGTAACTCCACGAGCAGGGGGTTCGAGTGCACCAGCTCGGCCGCCGCTGCTAAGTACCTGCGCCTCATTCCCGCGACGAATTGCGCCGCGAGCGTCACCAACGAGACATTGCGACGCAAGACGTCGTCGATGGTGAACAGGTCACCCTGCACTACCTCGGGCCTGTGCACGTGCAGGCCGATGAGCGTGTAGTTCGTGGAGAAGTTGGGCAACAATTTCTGGACCAGCGAGATGGTGGAATTCTGGTCATTCGGTAAGAAGGCGACATTGTACAGTGTCCGACTCGACTTGAACGTCTCGGCCAGCACCCGCGTCTCGCTCTCGTCGAAGCAAAGACCACAGATGTGCAGCCGTCGTATGCTTTTGTTGACTGATAGCGCTCGCACCAGCGCCTTCTTGACACGGTTAACGGGGTCCCAGTTTCCGGAGACCAAATTGAGCGTGAGCACCCTTAGCACCATCGTGCCCGCAATGTACTGCGCAATCAGGCCACTTGTCACATTGTCGTCTAACAACTCCTCCCACACAGTGAGGGTGAGTGACGTCACGTGACTGCACGAAGGCAGCAGGCGCAGGGCGGTACGGAATCGGTCGAACTCGCTGAGGACCCTTGAGTCGATGTCGAGGAAGGACAGGTCCTTGCACTCCGTGAGTGTCGCACCGGGATCCTGGACGATGCAAGAATCGCGGAGGAAGAAGCGTTCCCGCACGCCAGTCTCCCGCATGGCCCGACATACCACGGCCTCTTCCGTGGGTCTGAGACGCTCCACGGTGATCTTCTTCAAGGATGCGTTGGACTTTAGCGCTTCGAAGAGAGACTTGCACTCCTCCACTGTGAAGCAAGAGAGCTCCATGGTCAGCTTCTCCAGCGTCTTATTCTTGCGAAGTGCTGCTATCCAATGACGCGTTCTGACGGACTTGGGCATGCATCCATCACTGTATAAGTTGCAATTTACCATGTGGAAGTCCCTTAGCGACTGGTTCTTACTGAGCAGCAAGGCCACGCGGCGGCTGTTATAGTCATTCATCGTGAAGCCAACAAGCTTCACCTCCGAGAGAGTTGTTCTGCGGAACAGCGAGCGCATGATCAGACGCAGTTCGACGTGGTCATTCTGGCGTTTCGTAGTCAAAATCAGGGTACGAAGCGTCTGGTTGCCGCGCAGGTATTCGGCGAACTCATTACCGTGTGATTTCAAGTACGGCCTTATGCACGTGTTCAGCGAAAGCGTTGTGATTGTCGCGTTCTGCTTGAGTCCTTGGAAAATAATCCTCCCTTCACGGGCCATCAGAACCGGCGCGTTCAGTATGAACTTCTTCAGCGATACGGCGCTCCTCAGGAACTCCGAGAGGCCCTTGCAGAAAGTCTGTTCTAAATTTGTGAACTGGCACTCGAGCACTAGCAGATGGTTCTGGAGCGGCAGCACTGCGGTGACGCTCCGCAATGCACGCTTGCTCATATTCGGCAGGCACAGCTTGAGCTTTTCAAGGCTGGGTCTCTCGGTCAGCGCGTCGCATATGAGTTGGTGATGGTCAGTGAGTATGCAGCCGTTCAGTTCGACAGAAACCAGACAGCGGTGGTACGTCAGCAGGTGCCGAAGAAGGGTGACGGCCTCGTGCTTGCGTTCCGGCACCTCGGGGACAATGTGGGCACTGCTCATTCCGGCGAGATCCAGCTGACCCATAGAAAGTTCCCTGAGCTCGAGACCCACCGGCCAGAAGAATTCGTTCCAGATGCTAAGGTCCTTGGTGATGTCGCACGGACGATCCTCGCTGCTCGTGCACGGCGCCCAGTAGTTTAGTCTGGAACCGGAGAAAGAACTGTTCGCCAAGACCAAGTCCGACGCGGGTGCGCTCGGTCTTTTCGGAGAACCGTCCGGTGTGTCCGTACTCTCAAGCTTACGCTTGGGCATGGCGGCCGATCGAAGCAGTCAGAGTACCGTTCGGGGTTGTGATGAACCGTCTACATGCGCGCGGACTGTAAGTCAACGCCGCTTATCCTTGGGCTAGACGTGCGCGCCGACTGCACCAACTGGGCATCTCCACCAGTGGACCACCACGACTGGGACAATCTGTCGAGCGCACGGATGGCCGGCGTCGGAGGAGGTGCGTGCGCATGCGCGACTCCGCCCACCGCCTGCAACGCCTCTAGAGGGCCGAGAAAAAGAACCGGCTCTGAGCCTGTCTAGGAGGTGTTGCTCTGAGTAACTACCGAAAGGGCAAAAACGAAATAAGGAGGGAGGCTTTTATCATAATACAATGGGGACCGTTTTGCTGTTAGAAGCAAGGTCGGGTTGGCTTAGAACGCGTAGTTATAAAGCGAGATTCACAGTAAACAAGAAAAATGAACATGCTGTGTGGAATTTAAGGAAACGACGGAGCATGTTTTAACTGAATGCGGAGATATCCGCCCGTTTGGGTACGAGCCTACATTAGGCCTGGGGTTTTAGGGACAACAATGGAAAGTTGAACACACCCGCGATTGAAATTAGCATAGTCTGAGGGACTATGAAATTAGTAAGGGACGGTTAGCGTACTGGTGGCAGTAAATGAGAGAGAAAGGACAAAAATAAATAGTGGGGGAAAATGAGGACCTTCTGCCGTAAAGGGCTGGGAACTGGGTTGCGAATTTGCGTTTTCTCTTTCCCCTGTAGCAAGATAGATTTAATCGAAGAGGCATTAGGTCAATATTGAAAAAAAATGAAAAAGTTTTTTTTTTATTTGTCGAGCCAGGTGGTACACTTGTCACCATCCCGTTATAAAGGGGACGCTCATAGCATCCATCCCTCCATCCATCCCCAGCCTTTAGGCCGAGGCGTGAAGCCGGCGATGGTAGCGGACGGCTTGTGGGAGACGCGTGGATTTCTGAGGTTTTCCTCCTTTGTGGTGCGGCAGATGTCGTCCTGTTTTCCCCTTATGTTCTGCGGTTGGCTCAGAATATACATGATACCGCTGTCACACGGCCACTTTTGATCGCAATTAGGGCCAATCCAGATCGGATTTCTCGATCGCGACGAAGAGTCGTCGCTGCTACGCGGTCCAACCTAATCCGGATCGAGTTTGGCGCAGAAATAACTCAAATCGCGATCTGGCAGCCACATAGCGATGCGCAGGTCGCGATCGTCTTGATCCCGATTGGGCTTGATCGCGAATAAAAGTAACCGTGTAGCAGCGTCTGATCGGGATCGAGCGTAATTTGAATATACCCTGGTCGCCCTCGAAATGGTCCGTGTGACACCGGTATTACAGTCGTATGTTTCGGACAGATATGGATACGTATGAGTGTGTGTATAGATATATATATATATATATATATATATATATATATATATATATATATATATATATATATATATATATATATATATATATATATATATATATATATGTAGTGGGTCGATGCGACGATGGACCGATTTGGTGGGAACAGGGGGGAGACAAAGAAGAAGAATAAAGAGATCGTGTTTTGGATCTGTGCACGGCAGTCGTGGAATGTTACAATACATATATATATATATATATATAATTTTCTGTCATTTAACTATTATTCCACGTGCGCATTATATCTAACTTCCCTAATTTTACACACAACCACATAAATCGAACAGACAATTAGGCCAGTCAAAACTTAAGGGTACGTTAATTGTTGTCTTTAAGTGTAGTGCACTAATTTTGAAGTAAGTTGAAACGAATTGAAGTGTACGAAAAGACCATAGTTTCCGTCGGTGGGATCTGAACCCACAACCTTGGAATTCCCACCGAATTCGAAGGCTCTCCGTTGGAACCTTCGAAGATCCCACCGACGGAGATTGTATTTACCGTCCCCTTGATTTCAGCTTACGTCAGTATTAGTACACTACATGTAATGATAACAGCTAACGTCCTCCAGTTAACTGGAGAATAATTGGGTGTCTTTTGACAGTTTTCTACAGTTATCAGTCAAGCCGACCGACGTAGGCATTTTTAGGCTATGATAACGTGCGCGTTTTTCTAACCTTCCGCAGTGGGTACCGTACGTCTAGGAAGGCAGCGTCCTGCGGTGCGGTCTACCCGGTTGTGTGGAGCAGGCGGGCACAGACCATTACGCAGCGTAACAATAGGAGTCGGTTTTGGCACTTGGTAGAGCAGTAAACGAGGAACCCGACAGAACTAACGTGCTCTCCCCGAAAGCGCGTCCGGTCACTGCTCTGTGCCCCAGTGAACACCACCTAGCTAACCTAGCCCCAGTCGGCGACATATCGACCACGAGACCTGTCTGATGGATCGGCTTGGGCTTTTTGACAGCCGCAAGTCGTCGTCTGAATAGTTTTTTGTGGAAGGGGCGACCGAGATGGGGATGGGGGCTAGTAACGACAAGCTCTTTATGCGTCAGATCACAAACGTGTGCAGCTGCACACGAGTGGAGGCAAAGGACACACGCCGTAAACGGGTTGTGACGGGCTCGCTCGTTGACAAGGCCCACAGTGGTGCGCCCCGTCAACTGTGCGCTGTGAGCCCCGTCAATGGCGGTGTACTGCTGCCCCGATCTCAGAGTGCAGAGGGACACTGCGTTTTGTTGTGCGTTTCATGAGCATATCCTTCTAAAAACACGTTTACCGATCGTTCACCTCTCCTCACTCACGCAGTTTCTTGAAGGAGCGAAAAAAGAAAAAAATACCAGCGGCAAAAAAAAAAGCTATTTCCACTTGGCCCAATCTGTACTGGGATGTCATGAAAGACGAGCAACCCAGGGGTCAAAACTCTGCTCCTCACCAATGTTCTGGTCGTGTGAGCGGGGCTTGGCACTGCCAGCTCTGCTGAGTAGTAAATGTCTGTATCCATATTTATATGTGTGCATAAAGTTGAGCTGTTTTGCTACCTCGGGCTCTGGTCTCCATCTGTCAGGAGAATCACAACCACGGTGAGGCAGTGAAAGAAATTTTCTTCTCTTCTCCAAGTGTACGCGGCTACGTCTGCTGGGGAGTTCGGCGCTGCGGAGCAAGGAGGAAAGGAGTAAGACTTCACGAATTTGCTGTCTCTTCCTCTGCAGTTCTTCCAGAGCTAATTAAACATAAACGCTACTAGAAATCTTTATCTGATACTTTCGTTCGTTGTTTACTTTTTCTTCGCTGCGTCCTTCCTGCGTTTCCTTTCTGCACGAGTACGTTTGATTTGTGGTTTGTTTCCTTGGTTGCCAAATAATGTTGATGTTTACATTATTTGTAAACGTGTCTTATGCCTTCTGCGTGCTTATGATGTCTTATGATGCCTTATGATGTCTTATGCGTGTTTACGTGACTTTGTGGCCAACAGTAGGTGTCATTCACCTTTCTACTAGTGAAAGTAACCTCCACCCCCCCCCCTCCTCCCGCTTTAATTGGCACGGTAAAGTTACCTTCGCATGGGTCCCCCGAAAATCCTGGTTACGTCCCTGGGTACAGCTGTCTACGAAACACCGTGAAAGGTAGAAGTGCTTCAGTAGTCGCCGAGAAACCGTTCTGGCTTGTAACAGCAGCACTCACTAGCGTTACTGGCTTCTGGCAAGTAGATATAGCGCGAGATGGTAAACAAATGCACAGGAAACCACGAAACGCATGCATTTACTGCCTATTCGTTAACCTTATTTCTAGCAGCGCTAGATTAACTGCAAAAGGGTACAAGTTTTGGGCAAACACTGAAATACTCTATTCAGACAAAATGCTGTTAACGAATGTCTCCTAAAAGAAACATTTTTATTCATAAGTCAACAGATGTCACCCGACATCTCAAAAGGCAAGCTTCAGATAACACAAGTTTTTGCTAAGGTGTTTATTTCAGATGACGGACACGATTACCCGTGGAGAGAGAGGCATTGAGGAAGCTTATTAGAAAACGACGTGAAAACAACAACCAATTTCACGGAACAAATAACAAGTTCAGGAGCCACATGGTTACATAATGACGAGACAACATTACTCACTCCGCAAGAAATACAAGTAAATAATCATCCAAGAAACATGAAGAACATAACAAACAAAGCAGGATGAAAAATACGGGAAAGGGATGGACGCGCGACAACAAAGTCATCGCTCGAAATAGCAACGACATGAAGAATCATAATGGCGATACAAATTGTCATTGAGATCACGATTATCAGATTTGGAAGTGAAGTATTCCAGAAAATCACTGTGATGCAAAATCGTATAAAAAGTACAGATGAATTCCAGTAGCAGTGCACGTCTACGCCATCTTATTGTAGATTCGTAGAAGCAGTTTCGTGCGCTTGTAGCAAATGATCCACAGTATTTGCGCATGCTTCAGTGCCATCTGGCTTTCCCTCTAAAAATTACTGAGACGAAAATGTGACATCTTGATTTTATGTTGCAATAAGTAGCTAACAACTATCATACCATGGCTGTAAACTTGGGTTGCTCGAGCGAAGCGGGGCCTGGCAACGTGAGCACACAAAAGCGCGTTCACAGACCTTTTCAACGAAGGCTCCCTGGGTGCTGCCGCAACCGCTTCTGGGACGTTGCAAAAATGCGTGACACCCCAGAAATGCACAGCCAGAGTTTGTACTCCCGTGCAAGTATATAAAGGAAGTGCCCCCTCCTGCCGTTGAAAACTTTTCCTAGGAGAGAGCACTTCCTAGAAGAGAGACGTTTAGATTAGTCGCGGTTGATGCGCTGTTCGTGGTGGCATACCAGCGCGGAGCGGCTATCTTCGCGCCAGCTTAGGTGCGAGAAGGAAAAGGGGCAGAGGGAGGGAGAAGAACGAAAGAACACGGAGGGCGGCGCTAGAGTGCGGCGCCACGAACTCTACAGTCGCGCATGCGCAGGGCGTCCGGCAGAGCAGCGCCCCTTGACGGCAGCTCACTCACGACTACCATCACAAAGGGGAGTACTCGTGCGCGTATCACTTGCATTCCGTGAAAGGACTCCTTCCTAAGCCCGCATCGCAATGCCCCCTAAGCATAAGTCTTCGACGACTTGTGCAGGTCCTCGAAGAAAACCGAGCCAAGGCTTGGCAGCCGTGACAACGATCAAGGGTTGCCTCTCAGGCTGCGCCATATACCGCAGACCGTGCACGAGCGGCGAGGGTCGGCTGTGCGACATCTTCACTGAACTTCCCTTGTGGAACGAGGTCTTCTGGCACGTGCGTCTCGAATTGAGGGAGCTTTCTCCGGGTCAACTGTCTCTCGTCCAAGAGGACCTCATATGGGATCGCAAGCGCAACGTGGAAGAACGGAAGCAGGAGGCCACCATGCTCCTGTGCCACTTGCTGATGCTTCACCGCTGTGTCATTTCGGTCAAACTGAATATCGGCATAATCAGGGAGCACGATCAACTCGTGTGGGATGCAATGCGCCAGAACTCCAACCTTAGAAAGCTGGAAATGTGCGGGAGCTCCTACGTAGACAAGACGACGTCATATATTGATTGCAATTCTGCCGCATCTGACTGAACTGCGAGAGCTAGACTTGTGGTCTCTGGATTTCGGCTACGCATCCAGTAAGCGGCTCGCGGACTACCTGGCAAGCACCCGCTCTTTGAAGACGCTCATCATGACTAGGCAGTACTTCAAGTGGTATCACGCGATCAAAGTGGTTCGGGGACTCGAGCGGAACGTGACAATCACGACGCTGTCTCTTGGCATGCCTACCGTGGATAAATTCTGGTCATCGAGCGACGCCATGATCGCCTTCTTTCACGATGTTTCCACGCTGCGCACACTGAACGTGAATGCACAAAGTCGTCATGAGGACAAAGTTTCTCGGATCATCGAACCTATGTTGCGCAACACCACCATTTCGGAGGTGAACCTCACCGACTTCCATATAAACATAGGGGACATCCAGCTCATCGCCGCGCTCCTCATTGAGAACGGGACCCTGAAAAGCTTGAACTTTATCACCTGCGTCTACAAGCACACGCCGCAAGACGATGCCGACTCTTGCGTAACCTACACTGAGAGTTTCGGCTACGTGTCCAGTCGTATCTATCCCTGGGTCGTGGCGCTCACCGAGAACAACTCTCTTGAAGAGCTTACGCTGAGCCTGTCATGGTATGACGCGGAGGACTGGCGGTCCTTCTTCAAGGCCCTCGTGTCTAACGCATCTCTCAAGAAGATCAACGTCTGCCAGTTCCCACGGAAGGACGTAGCCGAGATCTTCCGGGCCATGAGGGAGACTGGCGTGCAGGGGCGTTTCGTCGGTGTGCACAGCGTGTTCAACGACGCCGCAGTTGCGCGGACTAAGCGGACCGAGCAATGGCGTCTCGAGATTGACTCGACCACCTTCCCCGCGTTTGAACCGCTGCCCAGGGCTGCTTGCCTGATGCAGTCGTGCCGTCACGTGACGTCACTTTGCATTGTGGTGGAGCAGGAAATCTCTAACGTCATGGTGAGCTCCCTGATTTCGCAGTGCACTACGGGTACGATGGCGCTCAGGGAGCTTGAAGTGATCTGCCGTCTTCGCAGCGGGAACTGGTACGCTGACCATATGATTCAGAAGGCGTTGGTGGAAGCGGTGTCCGTCAACAGTACCATACGTTCGCTGTACATATGGGGCATGAGCTTTGACGAGACCGAGGCGCAGGTGCTGGCGGACGCGTTGCTGTCAAGCCAGACACTATACCAGTTCTGCTTCCAACCACACGACCAGATGTCGATATTCTCGTTCCTGCGGCAATTGTCGCTGAAGGTGTCCAGCAACTATGTTCTCCTGCGTTTGTACCTCACTGCGCACTTTGATCTGCGTGCCAACTTGCGCACCGTCGCGAAAGTCGTGCACCGTAACAACTCACTGGTGACGCGCGCGACGCACTTCGTGATGGGAACGAGGCACAAGTACTGCGCGGCAGCTTTCGAATTGGTGCATTCCACTCCTGGACTGGTGGCGAGAGTGCAGAACTACGCATCTGTCGACGAAAATGAGGCCGTGCAGAGGATCAGGAGAAGTCTCAACGGACTTTGCGAACTGGATGGATTCATGCGCGTGACGGGGGTTGTGAAGGACAGCGTGACTTGCCACAGACGCGAGGACGGTGTGATGCAGTTGACCGACCTGAATACAGACTGCTGGTTGCACGTGAGGCAACACCTGAAGGTGAGCGACATCCCGGATGTAATGTAGGCGCGGCATTTTTTTCTTCTTTTTTTTTGGCTCATATGTCTCAGCTAAGTGCAACTTGTTTGCAACACCACCACCAGCCTGAGTTAGTTCGGCTATATTTTTTCTGTACTTTTGCCTCTGCTTGGTTTGTTGTGTTATTCACGTTTGTTATGCCATCATGTACCTGTATTTGTTAGTATTTGTCTGATGTAGTTATGTGTTCGTGCTATACCGTTGCGCCTGCATTTGTTATCTGTTCCACTAAGTTCCTCTTTTCTTGTGTCCTTTTGTAATCACGCTTACTCAATGCCCCTCTCCTGTATGCCGGTAAGCTGTGTGAAATAAAGATAATAAAATGCTTTTGTTTTCTCGAAATTTGTTTCGCAGCTGTCAGATATCTTTTATCGAGGTTCCTGTCTTGCTGACATTTCAAACTGGTTTGTTTAAATAGCGTATCCGTTTGCTTTTCTACAGTTAGTCTCGCGCTCCTAAAACTAAGCTTTATAAATAGGGATTTAATGCGGGTGTTTACTGCTTCTCTGTGTATTTTATTACATTCTTGCATCATACTAACTGAACCAGACTAGCAAGTGCTGCTGTTACAAGCGAGAACGGTTTCTCGTTGTGTTTAACTAGTTAACTACGAGCGACTTCTACAAGTTGCGAGGTGCTTCCTAGGTGGTCGCTGCACCGAACTAATAAGGACAGAATATTTGTAGTCAGATCAATAGTGTCGGTGCTCAAGGCTTACACAATCGCTTGCATACTTGTTAAACATAAACATGCTGTAAACACTGAGAGGCTGTATCGCCTGGACGATAATTTTGGTGCTCTAGGCCAGGGGTTGGCAACCTGTGGTTCGCATGCGGCCCTCGTGGCACTATTATACGGCCCCGCCACGACGTCAGAACTACCCCCCCCCTCCCCTGCGGATGTCACTTTTTATTTGAAGGCCGACATGGCAGTTTACGTCGAATGGGTTTTTTTTTGCTTGTAACCTATGTTTGTAAATTGCAGCCTTGTGACAGGCGTGCTGAAAATAAACAGGATTTCCATTCTTGTTTTCTACATCACTACAAGTTCGCCGAATTTTTGGTAAAGTTGAAGCAAAACGGAAAGGTAAGTTAGTTGGTACTGATTCATTCTTATAAATTACAAGCGCAACGACGACAGGGACTAGAAAGGGCACAACACGAGCGCTTAATCAAAACTGAAGGCTTTATTGCTTCAAGAGAAAATATATACCGAAACCTTAACCTCGCGTATTACCCACGCATGCGCACCGTTGTTCAGAGCAGAAAATTCAAGATACGTGGCATGTTCTCCACCTCCAACCATCTCCTCTCCTCGTTCGTGTCATGGCGGCGAGGAGTTACGGAGTCGCCCTCTATTGGACGCGCCTCGATTGCGTGCTAGGCAGGATTCCGCCGGCGCGCGTCCCATAGGTTTTGCTGTCGGCGCTCTACAAAATCACCTCGCGGAAGCCCTCCGGGACATTTCTGCAGGTATTTTCGAAAAGAAATATGTTCTTTCCTGTCAAAGGAATAATTTTCGACGAACAGAAAGCACAAGATAGTCTACAGTCGCTGTATCTCTGCAGAAAACCGAGCACCCGCTTCACGCGGTCACCGCGTTGGAGACCCCTGAACCAGCTTCTTGCGTGAAAGGTAGTCAGTCGCTCAGTGCAAAATACGTGAAATATCTCGTTAGAGTAGACTGCCTGTATAACCAAATGGAGCATAACAGAAAGAAGAAGCCAGCGATCGCACGGGTTCACGACGACTGACGGCGCCTCTGCATGTATGAGCGTCTGCATGTATGCTCGTACTGATGGTTTCGCTTTTGCTACGAGCACGTTTTGGCACCGAGCTGTGAACTTTAGGCCTCAGAATATGAGAATTTGTGAGTACACAAACAACTATTGTTGCGCGGACGCTATTAGAGCAGTGCAAAAACAATTTCGTTACAAATATATATACGGCTTCGGTGCGCATGGCAACTTTGTGATGTGCCGTCCCGACGATTCAGTTTTTTTTTTCGGTCTAAATTCGTGTACGTTTCAATGTCATTTGACAAGTTGCCTCGCACTGCGTATTGATCGTCCTTCTCAGCGTGCAAATGCCGCTGCTTCTGTTTCTTTATTCAGTGCATTCGTTTCGTATCGTTCTCACACAAAATGTGAGCAAATGCGACGCCTTTTTTTTAATGCTCCTTAATTATCGTTCCCTTCATTCCAGCGAACTTACCGCTCTCTGTCATCAACAAATTCATAGACCAAAGCTTCACCACTTCGAGATTGCTGGTGGAAGGAGAAGCAGTCTACGAGACCGAGCATGGTAGTAGCATGCAACGTCAAGGAAAAGACAGAAAATACAGTAACGTTCGCCGGACTTGTTCTGCAAACGTTGGCTGTGAACTAGGACCCACGCGAACTTGAAATAGCGGTGAATAAAATAGAAGTTATTGCAGCAACCAGCAGCCGCAAAACAAGACAGTAAATATTTGACGAGTACCCCAGCAATTTTGGCAGCAGTGTCATGTTTAACGCCAACAGGGTGGAATCTTTCTCATGTAAATAAATGAGGCTCCAAGAAAATACATGGGGTTGGAGAGGCCCAACGTCAGTTTGAGAGTGACACAAATAAATTTGGGACATAGTGTTTGCGTCAGGGGAACGCAAGCTTGACTGAAAAAATGTTATTGCCAACATAAATGCAGCACACAGCCACAGCATTTGACTCTCTCGCTACGTACGTCCACCAGCAAACGTCGCGTAGCTTATGAAGGCGAAAGCCAGATTGATGCCTCTTCAAACGGGAAGATTGACCGTCGCGGCGTCAAGACGAGTGACGCAAAAAATAATCGTCCCGTGATGAGGTCCACATATGACGTCGTCATGACGTCACAGACCTCCTAAATTTGTAACTTCATTATGACATCACCATGACGTGACATAACGTGATGTCACATGATGACGTATTCACACGACATGGTCCCTTTACATTGCCTCCATGATCGGTGGTGGCGTTATCATATGACGTCATCATGACGTCACAGATCGCCAAATATGTAGCGTCATTATGATGTCACACAACGTGACGTCACATGATCACATATTCAACGTCATGGTCGCTTTGCATTGCCTCCGTGATCGTTCACGGAGGCCGTGCAAAACCGCGTTAGGTGCAGAACGCTTTTGGAGGGGGGCGCGGGAGAATCAATACATCGACTGACAAGAAGAAGATGGCTTTCACCTTAGTCATCTTTGGCGAATGCATAAGGGACCCTGTGAGTTTTTTAATTTAACGTATCTAAACAATGACTTGCGCATCTGCAGCCGATTTTGGGGACGCTGAGCACGGGGCCGGAGGTCAAGAGGTCGCACAGGAGGGTTCTGAGATGGTATCGCACGTGGTAAAAGGTAGCGCCCTTTCCATCCTGTGACAGATAAGCATCATTTGCCGGCGGGAAGCGCGCGTGAGCCATCGTCTCAGTGCGCGCTGTCTGCTACTCACCGAACATCGCAGGCCCGACGCAGTAACGAACGTCTTCGTCGCGGAAGTGTTTGTTGCACACAAGTCTCGTAGCCGATGGCTACCTGCCGGTTCTTAGCTTTACAACCCATGCTTCACGCAGTTTCTTGTCCCGCGGGCAACGGTGCATGCTGACACTGCACTCCGTTGCGTAAGCCCGGCACTGCGGCACCGAGCGGTAAAGCCCCATGTTCGTCGCCTTCGGAGGCGGCCACTCTATTAAAATGGTTTCAATTGAGCAGAAAATGTGAGAAAACTTCCGTGTTTGAACAGATCGCAGCGCATGGGGTACTTGAAACTTGTTTTCAAAGCACGCGGCAGCGCTCCACAAGCAGCCGACGCGGCCGCTGAGACCACGTGATCCTGCCAAGCACGTCACGCCGACGGTGGCGCCGGCGTTTCCAGTGGTGGGCCTCGAGGCCAATACGCCTAAGGGAGCACCAGTCTTCCTTGCAGGGAAGACGCACTAACACACTTGGCCATGCACTGTGCTGAGTGCCGATGCAAAGCTCGGTTTGCTGAAAGAAAAGTTTTGTTCACACACCCATATCGCCCCCACGTGGAGATGTGGAAGGATTTTAAAGGGACACTAAAGAGAAACCGGAAGTTGAGCTTCGATGGTAGATTATCTTATTATGATTACAACGGTACCATTGTTACGGCGAGCAGAGCTTTCGTAAGCGAGAAAATAGCGAAAAACCGAAGGACGGGTGCTGACGCCCCTGCGGCTTTCCCGCACTAGGCGCTCGTGACGTAGAAACCCGCGAATGCAGACGGGCTGCGATTGGTCGACAGTGATTTAATGCTGCTAATAGAAACGCCCGATGAAATTTCTCTTAAACGTCCGTAAACAGTACTTCGCCCCTATTTAAGCCGTGCCACTCAAGGAAGTACAAATTTAACGCAAAACAAAATAAAGAAAGAAGAAAAAAAACGGCATGGCGCTGCCGCGCTGCGTATGGCCGTGATGGTTTCGGTTTTGCTCCGCGCGTGAGCGTGCGTGCCTCGCGCTCCAGCTACTCTCCCGCATTGGTTTCGTTTAAAATCCCGAAATAACAGACGCCGGTGAGCGCTGACCTGTCGGCCGGAAACCTTTCCCACCGCACTGGACGGAGGCATCGACCCCGGAATTTACCCGGAATGTGCTTGGTACACCTGGTCGAGTGCGGCCTGTCGCCGTGGCGTTTCGCGGAAGCCTGACGGGGCAGTCGCGGACACCCCTTCTGCGCGGCGTCGTGAGCGTGAGACAGAGCCACTGGAAAGGTTCACACCGCGCCAGGACCTGTCTTCACACGAACAAAACAAGCGTTTTCAGATGCTCGAGACAGTGGCCGTCATGGAAGATCTCCGAAGTGAACGACCCTCCGGACTCGACGCGTACCATGTCGCCGGGTGTCCTCGGAATCAATTCGTCAAGGTGTGGGACTTGTACGTCGTCATTGTGCGGTGCATTTGTGGAACCAATTGGGCACCCCGTCCGTGCTTCCCATCGGATACGTGTTATTCTCTCTGGAGATATCGACTTGAGCACAACCGTTGTGGACGACGGCGCGAGCCAGCTACCTGCTACGATACCCACCGGACACCACACCTTACAGGCTCTGAGACCGGAGAACTTGCAGCAAACCGCAAAATGCGTAATGTGTGTAGTGTTGAGGGCTGTATTAACGGTCCACGGCGTCTGATCAAGGGCAGCGGCAGTGTCGACCCGTCTGTGTCTTTCCATGCGGTGCCACGCGATGAGCCCCGTCGTTCGCGATGGCTCAACGCTGTGCCCATGATTCGACGACAGAAGGAGCTAAAGAAACCGGTGGTGTGTTCACTGTACTTCTCGCCATCAGATTATGTTTACAATCCTGTGCTCGGGAAGGCTCTCGGCGTGCCCCAAAAGGGATTCCTCACGCGATCAGCTGTGCCGTCCCTATTGGCTCCTTTATTCCCGCCACAGGTGCCCTCGCAGGAGCAAACCAGCGTCTCGGTAAGTGTAGAATCCTAGTTATGATTGCTACCCTAAACGTCTTCGCTTGGCTGACTGGCCGCCTCGCCTTCCGTCGACAACGAGGCTTCGCTCTCCGACGGTGCGGCCAGCGGCCCGCTGTCGTATACGCAGGAACGCCTGCCGCGCGAGCTCGAAGGAGCATATCGCGCTCCACTTGGCTTAGGTCGCTGAAATGTAAACCCGCTTCCCTTGCGAGGTCTTCATTGCAAGGTTCAGCGGGTTCAACGTCTGCGCCGACATCCATCGCAGCCATGATCACGGAAAACACGGAAGCGGTCATGAAGCAGCGGAAGCGGCCGCCTACGCATGCGGTGACGTTTCATGGCGCCCTCTGATTCGCTGAGAGCAATGCGGACAGTGACGACACAGCTCCAGCGCCAAATTTCAGGCGAGTGAAATTGAGGAAGAGATATTTGGTCTTTGATTACGAATTTCTCCACTAATAAGTCATCTTTTTGCACCGAACAAAAACCTACACGCATTCTCGAATGCCCATCTTTCGTCCCGTATCAACTTCGTGTTGCTCTTTAGTGTCCCTTTAACACTAGGGCGTCCATCTGCATCAGCCACCCATCTTTGTCCTTATCAGCATAGGCGTGCGCACAGGAGGAGGGGGGGGAGGGGTGGGGCCGCCCCTCTAATCACCTAAGAGGGGGAGGGGCGCAAATTCTGCCTTGTACATTGACCTTTCTAGTCACATAAGAGGGGGGAGCGCAAAATCTGCCTCATACATTGACTTAGTAGGAGGGGGGGAGGCGCTGCGACGAACCTTGCCCCCCCCCACCCCCTGATGGGGAGCCCTGCGCACGCCTATGCTTATCGGGCGAAGAAGTGAGACTACTCGAGGAGTGAGGGTAGTTGGAGGAAGAGAACATGCCATAGGTATCTTGAGTGTTTTGCTCTGACCAACGGCGCGCATGCGCGGGTAATAGGAGAGAATAAGGTTCTGGTATATATTTTCTTTTGAAGCAATAAAGGCTTTAGTTGTGAGTAAGCGCACGTGCTGTGCCCTTTCTTGTCGCTGTCGTCTTAGCGCTTGTAATTTTTTATATGTACCTGCCAATCGAAGCAGACCTGCAAATCGAAGTAGACAAGGCATCAGGCCAACATAAAAAAACTGTCTTTTTGTCCAACCTGGTGGCGCACGTCACCACCCCGTTATAAAGAGGACGCTCATAGCATCCATCCATCCATCCGGCTGCTTGCGCGCTCTGCACAGACGTGGACGGGACTGTACGTACAGTAGCAACGAAAAAAAGATAAGCTCAAGCGAACTGTGGCGGGAAGCGGCCTTGATGGGTTAAAATTATCTTTCACTTGGTTCTGCTGAACAATGTACTAGGGTAGGCACGACTCCGCGAACAGAACATAATTGCTGGTGATACAGCAACTGACACCTGTGTTCAAGTTGCTAACCTGTAACAGCCCCGCCATGGTGGTCTATATTGGTTATAGCGCTCGACTGCTGACCCGAAGGTCGCGGGATAAAATCCCGGCCACGGCGGCTGCATGTTCTTCAAAGCTTGAAATTGAAGAGCGCGATGACTTGTTTATTTGTGTTAAAGGGACTGTCTACCGCTCGGAAAAATTTTCTGATGGTGGTGAAAATGAGAAGATCGTTGGTCACATCGGCGGCAACGAGCAAGCTTCTGCCCCATAAAAAAGAAATTATATTTTTAATTTGATGTTGCAAGTCGTGAAAGAATGACCGCTAGCGTCACACAACGGCGATGTGGTTCAATCTACTGCTAGGACAAGAAATCCTCGCAGGTAGACTCACTTTGCTTAAAAACAAACATGTATAACTTGAAATTGTATTTTACGCACTTGAGGCAGCTTTCGGTTGCGTCAGAGAGTAATTTTTTGCTCTTTTTTTTTCTCACGCATCCAAAAAGGCGCCCGGTGGCGCTGCTTGCGGCGCCGTCAGTGACAGACGCCCCCCCCCCCCCCCCCCCCCCCCCCCTTCGTGCAAGGTTTGCACGGTGCCTTGCCTCTTCACTCTTGTTTATTTTTTACTCTTGCTTATGTTTCCTTTTTCTTTTTGTTTTTTTTTTCGTTATCTATTTTACTGCCAAGCCGCTATACACACGGCGACAAGTTACAAAGGGAACGGCACCACATCATCATCATCATCTTCTTCTTCGATTTTGTTTGCTTCAACTCATGCGCTATTCCATGCGGCTCTCCGCGCTGGTTGTACTGTGCCGCTGTATTGTTGTTAGGATGTCTCACATGTGCTGCGCTGTGAAGGCGCGCATTTATTGTCTCTTTTTTTGTTAATCGACTTGGCTTGGATTGCGGCATAGACTGCGCATAGACGGCGATTACAGCACAACAAGTGTTGTGTAATCGTATAATAAGGCTTCATTTAACCGCTAGCGCGCTGAAAACGACTGTTACATTCTTCACAATAGTGTCCAGCGAAAATAAAGTAATCCTACCGAAATCACATGTGCTTTCGGTTTTAATTTTTACCGGCACTACAATCGTCATCGCGTCCTCCAACCAGTGTTGTGGGCATGTTTCACGCCAATGGAAGAAGTCCGAACGCAGATCTAAAAATTCTGTTTTCAAAATTTCTACTCACTTTCCAGAGAAATCGCTGCAAGGTTGGACACTTCAGACGGTACGCTTTCTATTGCGGCACAAAACAGAAAAGCGATGGAGGACGGTAGACAGTCCCTTTAATGTCTTGATTGGGCGATATAGGTGGTGCCACCATTTCACGAGGCGTTCGACCCGTTGCCATGTTCGCGAACTATCGGCGCGGGGTTGGATGAAGCCAGACACAAAGCACGCTAACTCGATTCTTTGGCCCGAACGCTTACGTGTCTATTCAATCCAGGTCGTCCGGCGTTCCACCGGGACGTAACGGCGTCTCCGAAGATGTCACGTGCCCGTTCTTTGTCGCTGGCGAACAGCATTGGCACGAAGATGTCTACAGCATCGAGTTAATAAGATCTTGCGGATATTCTACCACCGTGATCTTGCGCTGAGCGCATGTTCTGGACCAGCTGCCTGTAGACGCGAGCGTCGAAGAATAAAAAATGTGAGCTGTTCAAGCAGTATGCGTCCGTTTTGTTTTCTGCTTTAGGAAATATGTTTCTAAAGTGTATGTGTCCTCTAGTGTAAAGATGCAAAGCGGCAAGGTTGACAGCCCAATATGGCGGCACCGAAACCCATCCGCAATGTAGTCTATAAACTCGGAAGAACATTATCACAGTGTAGTCTTTATCGTAACCACGAGGTCGAGCTTAGGCTTCATGTCGGAAGCAGGCGCGTTATATATGAGAAGGGAAAGCCATGGTAGGCGTCCACGTTATCTATTTCGGTCTTCATTGAGTTACTGGCGTCTTGTGCCGAGTAAAAAAAAATGGAGACTTCGCTCAGGTCACCGCTTTGATAAAACACACAAACAAACGCACGTTTTGAACAATGACGAGGACGTGGCACTTTAACGAAACATTTCTTTTGCCCGTATCGCAAAACAGCGTCGCCGCACTTTCGTGACGTCATCATTCCGCAACTCATGATATATATATATACAAAGAGGCGGTGACGAACGCATAGTGTGAGCGCGACGCTCCGTCAGCCGCCTCTCGAGCTCGCATAATTCGGCCACCGTAAAGCTGTTCACCCAGCAAGAAACGTCGGAAAGACCGCCACAATGAAAAAGGCAGTGTCTCTTTCCCCTGAACAGCGCGTCGAGGATCTGGCGAATCGGCTGGAAAATCCACTGAATGTGGTCAAACTCGACCTCACGAACTGCATTCTTCTCAGCCCCGACGACCTGAAGAATCAAATCAGCCTATGCAGAAGTCTCGAAACCTTGCGTTGCGTAGGCTGCGCCCTCAGAGTGATCGACCTGCACACATTGCTGTTGCGGTATCTGTGGTCTCTTGAGACTGTCGAGTTTTCCACTCTGTCCGAGGCCGACGAGACCCAGGCAGAGTTGCAGCGCCTGAAAACGGCCCGGTCGCATGCCGTCTCCGAAGTGAAAACCGTGTACGTCGAAGTGGGCGGCGACCACAACTTCCAACTGCTCGCGGCCATTCTCCGCATCTGCCCGCTTCTGAAGGACCTTCACGTGCACTTTGTGCGGATCGCGGATCTGCAGTGCCACAACATTTTCGCGACGTGCCCCCCTTCCTTGGCGATGTTCACGTTCACCTCGGAGGAGCCGGTCTCCTGTCAGGACGAGCAATTCCGGAGCTACATCGCCGTCTGCGGCAACACCCGCTACCGCAGGTGGAACTTATGGAACTGCGTCACACTCCGCAACCTCAGGGTCCCCCGAGCCGTACATCTGCCGTCCGAGCTCACCGTCGTTGCAGTCGATTTCGACGCAGGCAAACCGACTGCCGAGTGGTTTCAAGAGGCCATCGCTGCGAACGACTGGGTGCCCGTGTTCAGCTTGTGTCTCCTCCTATTCCCGGCAGATACCACAGGCGTCGTTTACCCAACTGTAGGCGGCCTGTACCGCGACAGTCTTCGCGACTTCTTCTCCAAAGCGATGAGGCACGTCAGGGAGCTTAACATCAACTCTTTCCATTTTGGCTCCGACCTGCACCTGGCGCACCTTCTTCAGCAAGGGTCGCTCCCGGCTTTGCAGTCTCTCTCCGCGTCTCCCTGCGGTATTCGACGACCGTCGGCTCTGCGTTGGCTGGCGGATCACTGCCCCTTATTCGTCGACCTCGACGTGCGCATCGACAGGAGGGGCCGCCTCCAGTCCTGTCCCGTTTGCGACAGTGCGTTCGAGGCGGACGATGCTGAATTCATGAGCGAATTCTCCGGTGGCCCCAGACCGCTCTTTCAGCGTGGGCTCTCCAGGCTGACCTTGACCGGCCTGCGTCTGTACGGGTGCTTGTGGTTCATCGAGAGCTGCAAGCCAACGACCACCGTGCGGCTGTGCGACAGCACTTCACCCTCTGACTTGAACTACGAGCTATCGGTTGACGTGCTCGCTACCAGCGGGGCCCTGCGCTGCCTCGTGCTTCAGGCAGAGTCTCTTGATTTCACCGTTCCGTCTCTGCTGGTGAGTATGTGTGGACGCACTTCGTAGGTAATTTCTATGCCGCGTGGCAGAGGACGTTACAGTGGTTCCGTCTTCCAGACCTGTCGACAACTACCGTCGTGGAAAGTGCTGTTTGTCCATAGCCTTCTTTACTGTCGCTTCACGACACTAACTCCTTGGGAAGTCCGTAATTCGCACTCGTGAATGTCCTCGATGTTATCTGGCCGTATATATACGGAAAAACAGTGCTTTCTAACGCTGTTCCGCAAGTTGCTAGAGCTCTAATCGTGCGCTTATAAAGCTGGCAACAAGTAGTTCTCCTATTTTATATTTTTCTAGGCCTCATTTTTTTGTTTTTGTTTACCATGCGTCGGTAAGCCGAAAGTTCACCATATAGCTGCCAAAACGTCACTTATAGCTGCGACCACTCTGTACATTCGATCTTCGCAGGACAACCTTTCGGGTCTCGCCTGCCTGGAGTACTTGTACCTGCTGTCTTCGACGCCCCTGTTTGACGATGTCGCCGAGACATCCGTGATCGCACTGACGACCCGCCTGCCTCGCCTGCTGTGCCTGCACGCTCACCACCGACGCAACGACGGCACGGACCATCGAATCACTTGGCTGCGCACTGTGGAACCGCTTACGGGTGGTCCCTGCATCGGGTGCTGTTCCACGGCCACCTTCATAGGACACCCCAAGCCTCTGAACCGTGGCATCGTGTAGAAGGTGTCGGTCAAACGCTCAGCGACACTGACAAAAACGCCGTTAGGGCGTTTGCTAAAGGCCACTGCGCTAAGCGTGATCATTTCCATTTTTTTTTCATTCTTTCACTTCATGTTCGCGTGTATTAGTGACACGCGTATACATTACGCACGGAACGGTTATTTGTTTTATCCAATTTGACGTCCCAAAGCCACTCGAACTGCGCCCGCCAAGGAGGTCTAGGGGCTATGGTGCTCGAATGTTGACTCGGAAGTTCACGGAATCGAATCCCGGTCGCGGCGGCCGCATTTCGATGGGAGGCGAAATGCTAGAATCCCCGTGTACTTATATTTAGGCGCACGTTAAAGAACACCAGATGGTCAAAATATCCGAAGCCCTCCACTACGGCGTCCCTCATAATCGTATCGTGGTTTTGGGACGTAAAACCCCAATAATTATATCATTCGGGCTGTATACGAGATGCCGTAGTCGAGAACTACGGATAACTAACTTCGGCCACCTCGAGTTCTTTAATTTCCGGACAAAGTGCGTGGGGAACACGTGTAAGTGAACATGTTCCGCGGTATGACACGCCTCAGGCGTAGATTAGATGTCGGCGCCTGGCCAGAATGCTCGCCGCTATCACTGTACTCTATATATAGAGTGCAACTGCGCTGCGAATGTTGTGCTGTTTTCCATGGGCATCAGTTCGCCCAATAAAGATATTGATGATTGGCTTACGCCTTGGCTGCTTCATTCTTCGGGACGAGTATTACAGCGCGATAAACATGACAAGACAGACAGACGAAGCGCCGACTTTCAAACAACGTTTTATTGTTACTAATCACCTCGGCACCCCTCCACGGTGGTCTAGTGGTTATGGCACGTGACTGCTGACCCGAAGGTCGCGGGATCGAATCCCGGCCTCGGCGGCTGCATTTTAGATGGAGCGAAAATGTTTGAGGCCCGTGTGCACGTTAAAACCCCAGGGGGTCGAAATTTCCGGAGCCCACCACTGCGGCGTCTCTCATAATCATATCCTGGTTTTGAGACGTTAAACCCCGGTTGATTATTATTAAGCACCTCGGCGCTATAATGCCCATGAGCTACATCGCG
This sequence comes from Rhipicephalus sanguineus, assembly GCF_013339695.2. Lineage (NCBI taxonomy): Eukaryota > Metazoa > Arthropoda > Arachnida > Ixodida > Ixodidae > Rhipicephalus > Rhipicephalus sanguineus. The sequence continues at coordinate 136,381,198 of NC_051182.1, read as the reverse complement.
ATGTTGAACTGCAGTGGCTATCAGCCAACTCATAGCAGGGAGTGCTCGTGCTGACGCCGCTGCCAGAGCCGCACATGACAAGGCATCTGAGAAAATTGACTTTTTTTTTTTCAATAAATGACGCAGCAGCGATTTTGGTGTCTGCGTTCGCCTGCAGTATACAGCGAACAATATGGTGCGACGCAAGCAACCGGTACGGACCGCTGCACAGATTAGACCCGTCGTGTAGCTTTTATATGCCACAAGGACTAACCAGGCAAGATGAAACATGCATTCAGCGGCTGAGACTCGGGAAGACTTAAAGCGACCGACAGCCGATTTTTCTCGACCCAATTTTTTCCGGCGCGACAGAAAGCTCACCCTTCGTAGTGTTTGTAGCTGCAGCGGTTAATCCCAAAGTCGCGTGGTTATTTTATTAGCAGAATTTTTCGATCTGGAAAGCTCCTGAACTGTAACGTCCACCAGAAATGATGTGAAGCAATGACGACGCTGGTAGCCCTCCTCGCATTATGCTCAAGGTTTTGCTTTCACAGGAGTGGGTGGTATGAAACCACCTTCATATCGACATTTTCGACCGTTTTGGAATGTAAAAGCAGGAGAATAAGTTGTCCGAACGGTCGTCGTCACGTGACATCTCTTTACCGCGTGCTACGCGCTGGTGGCCTCCGCGATTAGTTCCGGCAACGCATCGCCGGATCTAATCTCGGAGGCCGCGATGCGCTCTTCGTACTTTTCCAACACGTCGGAGGTGCCGCTAGGCCCTCAGCTAATAACGTTCATGCTGCCGCTCATGAGCATCGGGTCATACGTCAAGCAAATGCGGCGCCACTGTTCTCAGTTCAAGCGAATGCATATCTGCACATTTTACGTTAGAAATGGTTGTATTAAAAGTGTGCAGTGTTTCAACGCTAATATAGAGACAATTAATAGCGCGCACCAGTAAAATGCAACGTGATAGGTACAAGGGCACGCTCACGTTTTTGTCGCCAGAGGAACCAAAAGTAATTTTGAGTGAAGGGACGAAAATATAAACCCGCGTTTAATGAGAAAAACAGGGCTCGTTTTACACAATACAATAGGCAATCCTCCAGTCAGTGGGGTTATCTCAGTTCGTCTTCTGAGCGGTTGTCGGTCCCTTTAATCCCAACGGAGACGTTCCCATCCCCGGCCTACGTGACCTTGTATACAGATATTTGCCACAATTGCCCTGCCTGCGGCCAATTGGCTATATTCGAGCATCTTATGTGGCGGTTACTCTGCTAAAGGCCGAACCACATGCAGCGTTTTTGCTGGCGTTTTCTGACGTTGCATCTCTCGTCGTCACCTAAACGCCCGCTTCCCGCTCAAAAGGCCAGGGTTCGAATCGCAGCTGTAGATGGTGGGTTTTATTTTTAGTGTCACTTGTTATAGCTGCATTGGTTTTCCTTTGTTTCTTAAAACTATAGCTTCAGCTGCTACAAGAAGTAACTCAAATGTGAAGTCTCGTTTCGAGTTTCATACATAGAGTTAAAAGGACCGACAACTGATTTTTGTCGACCCATTTTTTTTACCACGCGACAGAATGCTCACCCTTCGCAGTGTTTGTAGCTGCAGTAGTTAATCCCAAAAGCACGTGGTTATATTACAAGCAGTATTTTTCGATCTGAAAGGCTCTAAACACGGATGCAGCTTTCCTCCAGCAACGCTGAGAATTGATAGCGATGCCGCCAGCCCTTTTCGCGATTTGTGAAAGCTGTTGTTGTTCTGCTTTCGCAAGAGTTCCTGTAACTATGCTTAACCACCTTTATTTATAGCTTTTCAAGTATTTTTGAAAATAACAAGCTGTTACAATTAGATGATGTGGCATTATACACCCTCCCTGTATTTGTACCGCGTTGTGTGCGCATGCGTCCAAGGTTGCCTGCGCCTATGTCATGGGTGGCTTATCCTGGCGTCGTTACTCTCTCGATGCACGAGCCAAGTCATCGAAAAGTCGGAAACGTCACTACGAATATGCGCGGCCGCGCCGAGTAGCAGCGCGCGTCATTTCTGAGACAAGGTGTAGGTAGCAAAACAATGTCGCTCCGAAATCTTATAACGACCTGGAAACTGCGTGCACGGTTGCATGAGCACGCTGAAAAGTTGCTCAAGATGCGCTGACGAGCATGGGATAATTACATCACGCGAAGGCAGCGCCACTTTAATGCATACTACTAACGCAGGCCTATATATGTACATTATTATGGAGCAATACATTTTATTATAAAAAACGAACAATATTTCTATACTAACAAAAAGAACGTCGACAGAGTACAGCAATCAACGGTCACGTGGCCGTCTTTATCGGATCATTCATGTTTTTGCCGCCAGAGGCGCCACAGGTCATTTTTCGCGACTTTCAATTAAGAAATAAAAATATAAATCCATCTCTCACGAAAAAAACAGGGTTGGTTTGCGTCAGTGGAGTCAACTCATTTCATATTCTGGGCAGTTGTCGGTCCCTTTAATATACTGACCCTAGAGGAAAAGCTCCCGATAGGGCCCATGTAAAGTCAATCTAGGGACTTTCCATGCATTGAAACCTAATTCACCCCGAGAGCGGGCGCAGGTGGCAGCACTGTCGCCGCGTTAGTGTGGATAGGTGGCCGGCGGCGTGTATACAAATGTATGTACACAGCAGCGCTTCGTTGTGGGCGGTTTAAGCCGATCGTCGGCAAATAAAATTCATTGACTGCCGCCCTCTAGTAATATGTACGTTCTTCAATGCCGAATCGATGCATGAAGCCTACCGAACGTTACTATTACTTGTGAGAAGCGGAACCTACTAATGAACGCTATGCTCCTCGGCAACAGTCTGCAGTTTTGCACTTTGTGATATTTTTTGCTGTTTTATTTGAACGTGTTTAGCTTGCGTCCAGCCTGCTGCGCAGTGCTGTTGCGCGATTAACTAATTACGGGTTTACTTCTTGCTTATCTGGCTACCAAATAGCACTCTGTGCACTGTGTGCACAAATACGCACCCGTATTTTATTTCTTATTCAGCTCTCCATGATATGTAGGACAGTTGATAAGAAATTTAGCCAGAAAAGCTACGTGGCTGACAGCGCACTATGAAGATGTTTCACACTTACGCGCTTGATTTTATTCCAGTAACAATGTGAAAAGGTAACAGTTCAGCACAGAGCTTTCTTCGATTCATTACCTGCATGACAATGATGCAACAAAGGAGTGGTTAATGTAAGGGACAAAAGTAAGCTGTTTTGTTTTTTTCCAGGGCACTGATGCTCACTGCCTTCATCAATTTATAGCAAGGCCGTACAAAAAGGCAAGATAACGTAAAAAAAAAGATGGGGTTTTGCATGAAATTACAATGCTATGATCGTAAGGCACGCCGTCTGGATTAATTTTTGACCGCCTGGGTTCTGTAATGCGAACCTAAATCAAAGTATACCGGTGTTTTAGCGCACATTTCGCCCCAAGTTAAAGCAGCGCTCGGCAATTCAGATTTATCATTTACATGTCATTCCATTTTTTGTTCCTTTTAGGGGATTGTTTAAATACCGAAGAGTCAGACTTCACTTGTCAAAAATATTACTCTGTAGTAGGACCAAAACCGTACAATAAAAGCACATCTTAAGCGCATCAAAATCTCGTCACGTAATCGATAAAAGACAGTCACACAATTATGCAACAAGTGTGACATGCAAGTGTATGGCTTAGAGCCTTGTTTTTGTTTACCACTGAGTCGCTAAAGCGCTCAATTCACAGGATAGTTAATGCTCCCCTATATGCGCCCGAGTGACCTGGGAATCTACGCTGGAAAGTCGGTATAAGTCTAGCTATAATGGAGTTTATCTGTGCTGCATTGAACTGTACATACTGTTTATAATCAGTACTATGTAGTTTATAAGCGATATTGACGGTGCGCTTTAAAATTTATAGTTTGGCGACACTACAAGAAAGGGCATTGAAAATTATCAGCTGCAGAGTTTTTAAAGAGCTAAAGTTGCCATGCATGCTGGCTTGTTCATATGGCATTTTCTTATTACAGTGGTAGTGCAAATACACGGGACACAAGAAACGCACACGGAAGCACACACACGACGCTGGGTGTCTTCGTGTGCCTCTCTTGCGTCCCGTTCACCATAGTAACAAAATTTTTAACATCATTGCGCGACCGCCAGCCAGCCGACATGTCAGAACCCCTACCACTACAGGAAACTGCAAGATTGCCAAAAATAAGCACCTGCCAAACAACTTCTTTGTAACTATGTTACGCGTTGGTTTATTCAATTTGTAGTTTATTTTCTACGTGTACTGCTCCACTCAACGGTTTTTTGGCCTTGTCAAGTTATTTCAATACCTTTCTGTAAAGCGCTGAATTATTATTATTATTATTATTATTATTATTATTATTATTATTATTATTATTATTATTATTCAACTGTCTTAATTTCCGAATTCCACGTAAGCTGACCAGAGCGAATAGACCTTTTCATGTAACCGCCTGCCTCTGTGAACATTCGACCATTGGCAGTATACAACGCCTTTACAATGCTTACTTTTTGGAGCTCGATGTTTTTCACAGCTCCCAGTCGATGTTCTGCTCCGAGCTTTGCACTGTACTTACATAGCCTCGTACACTGTTGATATTTTTTAATTTTTTTCTTTAGACCATTGGCAGGATACAACGTCTTTACAATGCTTACTTTTTGGAGCTCGATGTTTTTCACAGCTCCCAGTCGTTGTTCTGCTCCGAGCTTTGCACTGTACTTACACAAGCGTCGTACACTGTTGACTTTTTTTTTCCTGCGCATAGTTGTATATGTGCAATTTTATAACGTTTTTTATCCCTGATATTTTATTATGAATGTTGGCCTTTGATTTTTTTTTTTTCGTGCGCCAGTACAAAGACCTTACGGTTGTTCCTGGGCACGTTAAATAAACGTTTGATTTGATTTGATTATTATTATTATTACTATTATTATTATTTGGTATTCGTTGTCGCATTACTCCAGCTGAAGCAAGGAAATGGCATATTATGCAATGTGCTGCCCCCCCCCCCCCCCCCCCGAGAGAAATCCTGGGTGCGCTAATGTCATTAGTTAAATGTAAACATTTCGACATAAATCTGCCTGGCTGGGTAGAAGATTTAGAAAGTTCAAATGGCTCGAGCCACAGTTTGAAGAGAGCCCGACGTCTCGGGACCTATTCGGTCCCTTGCTCAGGGGGTGACTGCGTTGGTCATGGAAGCATGGAAGCATCGCCGCGTCTTCTTCTCTCACCACGGCTCCGGCCTTCCCTTTCCCTCAAGTTTCGGAGGCCATGAACGTATAATTGGGACATTGCTCCTAGCGAGCGGTTCACGTTTGCAGGTGTGTGCTGAATGCACCATGAGTCGAGCAAGAGCCTCCTTCCTTTCTGTTTCTAGAATAGGAGCGCCGTCAAAGACGACTTTATGGTCATGCTTCTCACAGTGCTCTGCAAGAACGCCGCGTTGCACATACATCTTCCTGACGTCGTTCTTGTGTTGGCTCCGGGAAACATTTGCTCCCGCCTATGTAGCTGGCTCGACTCTCAGGACACGACGCTTGTAGAGCGCCTTGGTGTTGTTCAACGGTCTTTCGACCTCGCAAGCGGGCGAACGTCGATGCCGGTTAGTGAATTACCGTGACCCCCCCCCCCCGTTCCGAGGACCCTGGAGAGCTGTTCAGTGATGGCCGGCACGTATGGGATAACAGCGTGCTCGGCTGGCTTCTTCGATTGTATTGTAGCCGGTGGCATACGCGTGCGCAGGGTTCCCCTTCAGTGGGGGGCGAAGGCGGGCGAAGGTTCACCGCAGCGCCCCCCCCTCCCTATTAAGTCGATGTATGGGGCAGACTTTGTGCCCCCTAGGTGCGCAGGGTTGGGGGGCAGGAGGGGCCCCCCTGCCCCCCAATCCTGCGCACGCCTATGGCCGGTGGGGTGACCAGGAAGAGAGGGCGGTCGCGTAGTGTCTTTCGCAGGAGCCTCTCCGCGGTACGGTGATTGCCCTCTCGATACACGGCGTGACACCCGGCGGATGAACGCTTCCGTGAATCCGTTCTTTCGTAGCTCGGTGAAGATCCTCTCTTCTTCTCTTTCTCTCCCCTTCTGACGTGCAGGTTACCCTTGCACGTGAAAGGAGCGCCGAAACCACGGAAGCTTTGTGGGCAGTTGGATGACAGAACGTGAAATGCAGATACCTGGCCGTGTGCTTTGGCTCTCTGTACACCGACAAGGTCATGTGTTCGCCCTGTCGTCTGACTCCAACATCGAGAAACCGAAGCGTCTCCAAGTAGAAAACAGCGCTACGAGACGGGACAAAGAAAGGCACAAACACGGCGCCGTGTTTGTGCCCTTTCTTTGTCCCGTCTCGTAGCGCTGTTTTCTACTTGAAGTCATGCACCAACCAGCCCAAGTTCGTACCCTACCGAAGCGTCTCGTCTCGCTCTCGTTCCACCGTGAACTGTGTCGCTTGGTCGACGGAGTTAAGATGTTCGAGGAAGCTGTCTACAGCTTGGACACAAGGGGTCAGCTGTCTACAGCTGACCTCCAGTGTCCAATAAGCCTGAAAGACTCTTCTGCGGACAGTTGGCACAAAGCCTTGCAATCAGTTTGTAACACGGCCAGTGCTGAGCGTGAGCCATTCACACAGGTCGAGAAGCCTTAAAACGCTCTGCCGAAAATGTGCGTTCGTCTCACCCCCGACCAAGGTATCGACAGCCTGGTCCACCAGATCGAGAAGTTCGAGACACCGTTGGATGTCGTAGAGCTGGACCTCACGAACTGCATTCATCTCGACACCGACGAAGTGATTCCCATCATAAAGGAATGCCAGTCCACCGATTCACTTCGATGCTTAAGCTGCTCCATCCGACCGGGTGCCCTGGTGACGTTAATATTGGGGCACATGCACCACCTTGTCCGCCTAGAGCTCACCCTCGTGTGCGAGACGGCCGAGGAGGTGGGAGAGTATCCCGACAAGCACGAAATGGCGAACCGATACATCCTTCCCGACCTGCGCAGCGTATACGTCGAGATGGCCTACGACGCGAGCTTCCTACTTCTCGCCAAGATTCTGCGAGAAAGCCTGAACCTGAACCATCTCCACGTGCACTTCCTGCGCGGTAGCTTCCAGAACGCCCTCGTCGCGTGCAAGGTCCTCTGCGAGCAGGCCACCCGTCTGGAAAAATTCACGTTCACCTCCGAACAGCCGCCGTGCTACCAACAGCTCTCCTCGCCGTTGGAGTTGTTCAACTGCCTCTCTGTGTGCGCCAACGTCGAGTACCGCAAGCGGAGCGGCTTCATGTCCTTCTTCGCGTTTCACGACCTCGCGGAGGACTGCGACAAGCGGCGCTGCATGCCGAATCAGACGGCCGCGGCTGCCGTTCATATTGAGGGCAAAAACCTCGCCGCTGAAACGATGCGAGCGGCCTTCCGCGGGCACGACTGGTCCTGGATCAATCGCGTATGTTTTTTCTTGTTGCCAGAAGATTCTTCGAGCCTCGTTTACCCGCAGGCGGGCCTGGCGTACCGCGATAGCCTTCTCTTTTTCTTGGCCCATACGTTCAGGTACATCCTAGAGCTCAACATCAGCTCATTTCACTTCGCACCCGACCTCGACGTCAAGGAACTGCTTCAGGATGCCACGCTGGCAAAGCTACGGTACCTGCGGTCGCTTTCTGCGACCCCTTGCGGCCTGCGTCGCCTGTCGGCTCTGCGCCTACTGGCGCAGCACTGCCAAGACTTCAGGGAATTGGACGTCCGCTACGAGAAGAAGGGCGGCGTGGTCTGCTGTGCCGGCTGCGAAGCGGACGTCCCCCTGGATCCCGACGCGCCGACCAGAGTTCCGGGCGGCTCGGTCGGTTTTAGGAATCGGCTCATCCGGCTCACCGTGTGCGGCGTCAGGTTCCCCGTGGGCCTGCACTTCATCGAGTGCTCCGGCCCGACCACGATGGTGCGACTCTCCGGCTGCTCCGACCCCTCGAACCAGCACTACACGCATCTGGCTAAGCTACTCTCCGAAAGAAGCTCGCCCATCTGCCTTGTCCTTCGGCACGAACGTCTACAAATTCGCGACGCCTCTCTAATGGTGAGTTTATTTTTGTGTACGTATTTTTAATGCCGCAACGCACTGAATGCCGCGGTGGTTGTCTATTTTAAAGCGGCCATGAAACCCAATTTTCGATCGTAATCGATGTGGGTTAATCACAGCGCGATCCCAGCAAGCTGGCGAAAATTTCGCGCGCATGGTCCTGCACTTAACTTGTAACTGATTATTTTTGTGAACGCGCCAGTACCCTTGAGATGTCGGGCAACACTGAAGAACTCGCGAGTTGTGACGTAACAAGCTGTTTGCTGAGCGAGCGTCTGCATTCCGGCGAACCATTTTGTTCCGTGCTGAGCTGCGCGCGCAGAAGAGTTATTTAAGCTTTCTTCAGCTTGGCATCGAAATTTAACCAATTTAACGCTTTGCAGCACTTGAAACTGAAGCTCGATAAGCAATACCACGAAAATATCACTTTCGGAGCCTCTTCGAGCAGTATCGAAATTACGCCACCACCTTAAAGGGCCACTAAAGGCAAATAAAAATTTATATCAGTGTGAAAGGTCAGTGTTTGAGAACGTCTAAAACGTCAGTATTACCAATAGCAGTGCTCTAGTAATCGAGAAATTAGGGTAAATGTCGGACACAATATGCGCCACCAGTGGGACGTTTTGGAATGAGCCCGATGACGTCAAGAGTGCTTCGCCACGGTGGTCTAGTGGTTATGGCGCTCGACTGCTCACCCGAAGGTCGCGGGATCGAATCCCGGCCGCGGCGCTGCATTTTCGATGGAGGCGAAAATGTTCGAGGCCTGCGTACTTAGATTTAGGTGCACGTTAAAGAACCCCAGATGGTCGAAATTTCCGGAGCCCTCCACTACGGCGTCTCTCATAACCATATATCGTGGTTTTGGGACGTTGAACCCGAGATATTATTATTATTATTAGTGTTCAAGCTTATGAAAAAGAAAATACATTCCGGGTATTGCAAAACGTAATAAAATGCTGCTTGTGCGTTTGTTTGGATACATGAAAAAAAGAACTTGACTTTACAGTCGAGAACGGCGCTGATTATGCAAAAGTTCCGTTATCGCCGGGCTGCGCTCCGCTCGCGTCTCGGTGGCAGTTTCGTTATCGCGTACCGTTGCGTGTGCCTTGCACGCTCTTGAAAGTCGCTCTAACGGAAATTTCGACAGAATGCCATGTGTGTGTGTGTGTGTGTGTGTGTGTGTGTGTGTGTGTGTGTGTGTGTGTGTGTGTGTGTGTGTGTGTGTGTGTGTTCTACGACCCACAAAGCGCGTTCCTACGAACGCGCTTTGTGGGTCTTCTTTCCTCGTATCTATCTCGTATCGTATCTCGTATCGTATCGTATCGTATCGTATCATATCTATAACGACAGAGCGTCGTGCCCCGAACTGCACGAGCGACATCTACAGTTGAAAACGGGCACCTCTGAGCATGCGCAGCCCCACTGAGGCGCCTACCTTGCATTTTCGATCGTTGGTTATCACCGCGAATGCAACAACTGCTTTGGCCGTTGGAAGCGCTGTCAACAGTTTATCACAAAAACAAAAAAAGAAAAAAGAGAGAAAAAAAAAGGAAACGAGGCGAAGCGAACCGTTGTCAGCGCGCGATGAAAGCTATGCTGCGTATTGATTTGCCGTTCGCGGTCACATTGTCCCAGCAGCAGAGTTGCGTCCACTTATAAGTTTATCCATTGTCCGGCGCATTGTCGGTATGATATGATACTGCGAACCGAGAATAAGTGCGCAGTATAAAACACGCCGATCCGGTGATTGCACTCTCTCTTTTTTTAGGCGCTATACGGTTGACAGCGCATCTGACGGCGAAATCAGTGGTCGCGGCCGCGGCGATAACAAGGACGGAAATTACATGGCGAGCGCATCAGTGACACTGCGCATGCTCTGATGTGGCCCGTTTCAAGTTGTAGATGTCGCTCATGATGTCGCTCATGCAGTTCCGAGCACGACGCTCCGGCGTTATAGACATGAGAGTTGACCACTGTATACATACCACAAAATGAATTGCGTGGCAATGCATTTCTCTATTGTTCTTGTTCCGAATGGGTCTTCTTTTCTTTTCTTTGTTTTCTCGAAGACGTCAGACAAAGGTCAAGTATTCCCATGGCTCTCAGTCTCACACATTCCGTCAAGCCTGAATTGTACTACTGGGAAATGAATTGTTATCGTTTCATTACAGGCCAACCTTTCTAGCGTCCCGAGCCTGTTGTACTTGTACCTTCTGTCGACGGTGGCCTACCCGGACGAAGTCGCAGAGTCCTGCTTCCTTGCGCTAAGGACTACCCTCCCTCGCCTGCGGTACCTGCACTTCCATTACCTATCCTTGAACGGCGTGGACCGGAGTCTCACGTGGTTGCGTAGCGAGGACGATCCACAGGACGGCGGCGACCTGCTTCGCAACGCTCCCTGCTACCAGTGTTGCTCGACCGCGACGTTTATAGGACTCGCCAAGCCCATGAACCGAGACTTCGTGCCGCTTGCGCAGGCTAAGCCTCGGTGACGGTCTGACCAATCGTAACTGCTTGCTGAATTTTCAACGCTGTAAATGTGCGCAGACGGTTCTGCCTAAATAAAATAAACTGTAACAAAATGTTCTCTTGTGTGCTATAGACCAGAATTTTCATTTCTTGCGGGGGGGGGGGCAGGTATCTCTTGGGAGGGGGGGGGGGGGGGCTACGTATTACATGGAACAGACGAGCGCGATAATGTCCTTATCGCATGCTGGCTGCGCTGGCCGCGAGTGTTGGCTCGCACTCAATTACGACGTAACCAAGCCCACATCCCCTATCTGGCCGCGCCGACTCAAGATAGCTGGGGTCAAGATCTTGTATGCTTACTCTAAGCGTGAATGCGAGAGTAGATACAAATCTGGTCTATAGCAATGCAGATGAAAAGTCTTTGGAACTCGGGGTGTCGCTGCAGCCCACGTTTCGAGAAATTAAGACCAGGAAAGGGCACTTGCCCATCGCTCTTCTTTTGTTCGGATTGGAGGACAGGGTACGAAACGTGCCCGCGCTAAGGTAGGCGAAAGGAAGCGATTGTGTCAGTCATACTTCTGTGGTGTTGCGTGATAAAAAAATGAATTTTTAGATTTGATGTTTTATTTCTGAATTCTGGCGATATGTCTTTCTTTGTGGTCATGATGGGCAGTGCGGTTGCGCATGCCGGCTGTACGGTATGTATATTTGTAGAGAAGTCTTCGTTTTCACAATAAATATAGTTGAGAGTCAGCGCTCGTTCCGTGCTGTGTGTGTTATTTTATGTCCCACACCCAATTAGCGCTCTGCAGTTTAGCAATATCAACCAGGCAGCCCAGCAACAAATTCCCTTAATGCAGGCAGTTGCACCCTTGAAGAAGACAAGTCTGCCTGCCGAAACTGGCTCCAGTGTCGCTCGATGTTCACGAATTTTCATCGTTCAAGATTACATCTTCCCCGGAATTTCTGCCTTTTTTGCATAGCACTGGAGGGTACGTTTCTCGAAAAAGTTACGACAGCTACAACTATTGATATACGAATCACTTAATCGGAAAGTACAATGGTACAATGTCTCGGTTGGTCGGCAAGAACTTTAAGTGTCCTGCCGTTTGAAGACCCGGGCTCTGGTCTCTCCCACGTCAGGACGTCCGAGCCTTGCTTAGCTCTTCGCCCCTTCGCGGCCCTGCTGGACGACCCAGATATGGTCGGCGAGTTCTGAGTTGAGCAGGGCATCGGTCCACTTCGGCGAGAGAGCACTGACATTAATGCCTTTGTAGCGAAGAGCAACGCTATAGTGGGGCATCCTCCCAAGCGCTGTGTAGTGGGTCTCTCTCAACCGTCCGTCGCTCGAGGACGCCGCTCGCGCTCGGTGTCCGCTTAGTGCGCCGTTGGTTGATCTACCGGTGGACCCTTACGCCATCGTCCAATAAACGCCTTTACACATTTAGTGTTTGCTTCACATTCCCAGGTGAAGGCGAAAATGTCTGAGGCCCGTGTACTTAGATTTAGGTGCACGTTAAAAACCCCCAGGTGGTCGAAATTTCCGGAGCCCTCCCATATCACTGTAAACGAAAATGTGCCCAGCTGGGAGGTCTTGGCGGACGATGCTGCCACCGAACTTCGTTGACATCTTTCCAACTCGAACACATTGGAATGTACCGGAGTAGATACTTTCATTCACCGCCGTTCTCCTCCCGCAGGCGATGGAGCGAGGAAAATGGCGCCCATTCCCTGATTATATATACTCCGGTGCTCATTGCGCAAATACCACGGCGCATCGCTCATCAGCTTTCATTGGCTGCTGGAGGAGTGACGTGGGCAGCCTCGCCGGTCGGCCGATCCCCAGAAACCATTGTTAACGATCCTGCATTTCGCCCGAACCGTCGCGGGGTCTCTGACCGACACTTGCCTTCCCATGGTGGAGGTTGCGTTTTGGGGACCCCTGCGCACATGTTCTGGGAACGGGACGGTGACCCCCCTTTGCTGGACAAGGAGCGAGCGCGCGCCTCCAGACAAGGAGAGAGGGAGAGAGGGTGGCCGGGCCGGGGTAGTCGGCGGCCGAGAAGTGAAGTGAGACTTTCAAGCAACGATAGATGAAGGATCCTTCTTTAGCTTTCTAACAGTTGTAAATATGTAAATAAACTTTTTGTATCATTTGGAAACCTAGCGTCATCGAATTATTGAAATCGAACCCTTTTATAACAACCAAAATGGCACAGGCCAAGACACCCGAAACGAAGTGCAGCGAGGATTGTTCGAAGCCTTCGGCCGCGTTCGGAAAAAAGGAAATCGTTCCGTGCACCTTGTGGATATTACAAGCGACTACAGGCGTCAAGGAAGGTTGTCATCTCATCAGCAGCAGTAGGTTGCGGGAACCTTAATCGTGTGATTGTACCGTGCAGCAAACGATACACTGTGATCTCGCGAGTGGCGAGCAAGCGGACGGTCGTGGGTGCGGCGCAAACCTGGTGAGTGAGCTCTTGTTGAATTATCTGCGTCATTTTTGTCGAAAAGTGCTAAAATTGGGTACTGTTACAATAATAACCAAGCAGGTTACCAAGACTAGGTTTGCATTACAGGATGGCAGTAAGAAATCCAGCGGAAATTTCGAAAACGCGTTGTTTGGATCACGTGTTTTTAAAAAGTATATGGATAACTGCGGTAACTTTAAACACAGCACTGTAATATTTGGAGCGCGGAGTGACCCTAGAGATATGCATTAATGAAAAACATCATAGTTCTCGGATAATTCAATAAAGATTTATTAAGTGTTATAAAACCAAATTGGTAAATAGATATCTTTGGTCTGGTTAGTATAAATAAAGGGTAATTTTTGTCCACTTTCGATATTAATAAACGCCTGGTCGAGGTCCATCATTACGTGTAAGTAATCTTGATCTTTCACGAAAACTGAACTAATAGAACATGAAAAACTGAAATCAGTATTAATTTTTTTATAAATTTAGCGAATTGAGCTAGAGAAAGGTGTTTGGTAGTCAAAAAATTATTTGATATGATAAGTAGTATCCGAGATACCAATATAGAAATGTAATTGACACTTCGGAGGATGTGGTCCGTCTATAAATAGAAAGGTAGAGAGGGGGTTGACGAGACAAGTTTGTGGGTGACGAGGAATGCGAAAGCAAGGCAGGGGTCGCTTGGCACAAAAACGGGTTGTGGGGCACTTAACGTTTCGTTGGAAGGGGGGTTATTTTAGTAGTAATGGTTTGAGGGTAAGAAAAAACGCTTATTTCTGAAACCGATTAGAGAGCACTGCTCAGCGTCGTTGGGGCGAGGGGAAGGAAATGGTATATGAAAGAAAATTAAGGAGAAAGAGAGGGCACATGAGAAATTAGCAGCCTTTTCCGTGTTGCTGAGGAGGGAGGGTACAATTGCGCTGCGGCTTTTTTTTTTTTCTCTTTTCCGTCCTGCTGCCAAGGTCGTCTATGTAGCTTTTTTTCTTCTGACGGGAGAGGGGGGGGGGTTGGAGGCACTATTAAATCTCAGTTTATCTCCCCGACCAGACAGTTAAAACTGACAAGATGTTCACCTGTGAATAAAACATTTCTCTCTATCTCTCTCTGAAGAACAGTGCTCGAAGACAGGACATCGTTTGGGCCTGGACAATGCAACGACGCTGGCCCGTGAACAAAATAGGGAAAAAAGAAATTCCTCGAATCTTGGTGCACACATCGGGATGCCTCGGCATGCAAAACCATCTGTGGCCTCCTGCCGGACGTTTGCAAGGACTGTGTGTTGAGTAGACTGGTCGACATTCCCTCATTTCTCTCAGTATTTACTGAAGATGCAATTGGCATTGGTGGCGTAATGTTAGTACATTTCATTGTTAATTTGTTTTGTTAAGTGGGAGTAATTTTTTTTTAATTTGTGCTCGAGGCTATAAGTTTGGAAACTATACATGCTCACGCAATAACTATTTTGAAAAATGTCCATTACGAAAAGTTTCATGACAGAGCGGGCGCAGCAAATTAAGAAAGCAAGGTACAACGCCAACTTGACCCGAAGCCTTTTTTGCAAAGCAGAATACAGGCACGCTTTCTTACGGAGCGGCCAGAAGCATACAGACTGTAAGCACCTAATATGCGGGAAGTAGGACGATAAGCACTAATTAACATCATCATGCAACTGTAATAATCAGTAATAATATTTTATAAAATTACCAAATTAATCGGGAGAGGTATTCTTGATACGTTCGTCGAGAGTACCGAAATTCGCTCATTTCAGTGAAAAAGAAATTGTTTTGAAAGATTGAGCAGAAGTAGAGGTACCGATTTAGAAATGTATAGAAAAGTTTCGCGTGTTTTGCACTTTTTCGCGGCGCGGAGGTGTATTTTTATCACAGAGTGGCTGGCTGACACCAGAGTACATGGGATCTGCTTTTTGATATTGGATTCTTTGTGTGGTCCGTTTAATTAGCGCTGCTGTCTTCTTATCGTTACTTTTAGTATTGAATATGCTGTAAGAACTTGGGTGTTCTCATGGACTGGCACCCTGTATGGGATTTAATGAGTATCTGGGGCTTCAGTGTCCTCGGTTTTTGTAATTGTGACATGATTTACAGTTCTCATGTACTACTTTCTTGCTAAATTATGCAGGAATAAATCAGCTGAACCCCTGCGTCGTCAAGATTTCTGATTTATGGTCCGTCGTGGATGGTTCCCAGCGACTACGCTTCCTTCGTTTGCTGTGTATCCTTTTGCAGCATTCTGGGCTTCATTTCGACACGCTGCGCTTAAAACTTGAGTGCTGTTGAATTCACGTGATCTGACTTCTGCTTTGTTTTTGTCACTTTTTGAATGTTTTTTTTTTTTCTTCTATTGCTTTCCCAAATGCTGGATCATGAACCGAAAACTGCAGCTTATTGTGAATAAATGAAATAAGAACTCAAGTGTTCTCTTGAATTTCATCTGCTAGAGCTTTGTGAAAAAAAAATACAAAGCGTCTCTGCGGTGTTTGCATGAGAATTCCTTCATGTAACCAACACGTGACACGATTAGCATAGAGTAAAGAAACTGTAACAGCGGAGCAAAGAAAAAGAATATTCCCGATGCATATCACTGAAATTCCGTCCGGACGGAGTAAGGAAATTCGTGAAATACTCCGGACGTGCCACGAAAAAACTCCGGATAGCTGGAGTGAAAGAACAGCGAAAAATACTCCGAAGTGCCACGCAGTCACTCCGGTCAGCCGGAGTGAAAGAACGGCAAAACATACTCCGGAATCGCCACGCAATAACTCCGGAAGTCCGGAGTATAAAAATCCCGGGGGGGAGGGGGGGGCGGAGTCGTTGAGGACAAGCATTTCGCTCCCTCCTGGGAGTTTTTTTTTTTTTTTTTTCATATATGGCCTCTGAGCTTGAAGTGGCACTCATTGTCTCACATCTTTGGGGCCACGTATTCGGCCAATACAGCCATTCCTGCAAGCCTATACCGATGAACTTGAGTATGGCTGTCGGAAACAGTTTAAAGAGATCACGAGCGCTTTGCTGTCGAAGCTTCTAGCAAAGTCCAGAGTCCCGAAACTCCGCCTGCAGTTTCACGCAGGGACCGAAGCTGCCGCTAGGGTCGCCGCGGTCAAAGCGGGGCCATCCGTGCGTGCACGCTGCGCTCGGCTGAATGTTGTGCCGGTTCGAGGCAATGGTTTATCTTGCGCCAAACCGCAATCCTTCAACTACCACTCATACTTCACCTGACATAGAATGTTATTGTTGCACACGCGTGCGAAAAACTTACTTTCGCATATTTTTTAAGATATAAAAGTAAGATGCGATTGATCCAGTCGGGCCGATGCAGCAATATTTGCTGTCTATGTAGTTCCAGCGTGGTTCTTTGCCTCAGGAAGTGGAGCACGAGAGTATTTATTCAGACAAAAGATACTAACTTAGACCTGTGACACTGCACAAGCATTAAAAACCCGCCAACTCGCAAACTGAACTCTCACAGCGAGAGCTGAGCCAGAGCCGATCGCGCTGTTTGCAATCAGACCGTCTAGCCGCGGGAGTTTTACACGGCCGCATTACAAAAAAAACATGGCTGATCCCTCTGTCATAGGAATCGGTATAACACGAAAGTGACACGTGTCTTCACAGAAGTACTGCTTATTGTGTAGTGATATATGAGAGCTTGTACAATGTCTATTCGTGTTTGGCAGCTATAGCACCGTTTGACGTGGATGCACCCATGTTGACAGACCAACGCCCATGATCATGATTAAACCGTTGCGCACGGTAGCTGAAGGTGTGAACATATATTTGGACACAGCGAATCGTGAATCCCGCGTAAGGATGATATCAACAAGCTCATAATCAACATTGGTACCCGGTATGCACTTCTTCAAAGCGAAACGGCATGGTGTGCGCTTTCTAGTAAAGGGTAGCCGACACCTGTGCTCATGCATACATAACACACACTGCGCTTCAGCAACACGGGAGCTACAGGTTCGTAGCCTGAGCCGCAAACGCGTGCGTCCCGCTGGCCTCTGTCTTGCAGGCGCTGCTCTCGCTCCACCAAGGCACGACATTCGCCCGTCGAACTCGCGTCCTTTCTCCAACGCATATTGCAGCAGTTTTGTTAGTCGGTGCTCTCGCAATTGAAGCAGTCGGCGGCGGAGAAATCCCGTTGGTGCACGTGGGAGCTGCACTACTCCGATGAGCCGACGCACGCTAACACGAAGCCAAAGGCAAAGAACGTAACTGCGTCAAGGGTGCCTCGGCGACGCCAGCGCGGCCAGTCTACCGCTCTGGTATCGAGACGCTTTAACCATGACCTCCGATATCGCGTGCAATCTCGGAGTAAGCGCTAGTAAGTGTCGAGCGTGAAGCATTACTTCTGTTCACATCTCACAGACGGCGGCACCGCCCCGCTCCGCCGCCGCGAAAGAGAATGTGTGAAAGATATAAGGCGCGTTCGCGCCGTGTCTAGCATCTCCCGAGTTAGCTTAGTCGGTAGTGCGTCGGGCGCTTGCCGTCGTGGCTGCCACGTCGTGGGTTCGATTCCCAGCGGGGTATCTTTTTCTTGGTTTCTCACCTGTTGGCGTCCATTTTATCAACGTCATATCCGTGACGGATGTACTTGGTGGACTCCGGCATAAAACACTTTCGTGTTAAAAAGAAAAGCTCTTCATTCCTGTGCTTACACTTTATAACAGCTAACTTCACTGCTTCAGCAGCAGTTGAAATCGGGAGAGACGAAGCTTTCGCAAGGTATAACGTCTGTCTGCCACGTGAACACCAGCTGATCTCTAGGACCTAACCTAGCCTTAACTCCGAGTTTGTAACCACATTCTGTTCATTTACTACGTGTAACTTTGACAACTTCATGTTACCTGGACATTGCACGAGGGAAAATGTGCGGCACTTTATATTGTGCAGCGCGCAATCTCCAATCTTCGCGTTGGTGGCCCCTTCACAAATCACAACGTGCGTTACTTTGACTGCGTTGGCGGACTGCGTTTGCACCGCGTGATGCAACGAATTTCTTATTGAAGACTCCATAGGGCGTGTTTCACTAATCTAGTAAAAATAAGCAGGTATTCACAAGCAGAGCTCTGCTGCGCTCTCGATTTATTCAGAACACCAAAAACATAACACGGGGCAAAATACCCCAAAACGTGTGAAGCTGAGGAAACACTAACGCCCATTGCATCCATACTTCACATAATTGCTCATTTCAATGCATATGTTTGAGAACATCACACTGTCGAGCCACAAAGCGAGAATGCTACGATTGAAAGAGAAAGAGAGAAAAGCTTTTATTGGAAAAAAAACCCTCACAAAACAGACAGCTATGAGCGAAATAACTAGAAGGCGTTAATTTTATGAAGGCCGGAAACTTAGGCATGGTTGTAGGATTAGATTGTACTAGAACAGGAGAGTTCTCGGAACGGCCGCAGCGCCAATGTACAGAAAGCGAAGCCCAGACAGGGTGAAGCTCTTGTGGCGTTACGATCGGCAGCCTGCAATGTGTCGTCATTTAAGAGCCGCGAGAGTTTCCGCCAATTGGGTGCAGAGGTAGAATGCCCGCTTCCCACTCAAAAGGCCCGGGTTCGAATCGCAGCTGTAGATGGTGGGTTTTAGTTTTAGTATCACTCCATCGCTTTTCCTTTGTTTCTTAAAACTAGCTTCAGCTGCTGCGTATTGCTACAGGAAGTAACTCAAATGTGAAGTTTTGTTTCGAGTTTCATATTCCCAAAAAAGCCGGCAGATCCCACGCATTGTGGGAATCGATGTAATGCGAAGCAGCCAGCAAAGAGCTGCATACATCGTCTTGTATGTCATTGAGGAAAATGCGTGTCATGGTTTTCATGTTAACTCCTATTATTTATGTACGTCACACAGTAACGTCGCGCAATACCAACTTCGGGGTAGATCAAGCTAGCGAAACGGCCGCCAGCGCACCATGAGCCTGGCACGTAAGTCATGCTGTACATGACATACGTGTCATGACTTTCATGTTAACTCGTGTTATTTATGTTCGTTACACAGTCACGTCGAGCAATACCAATTTCGGGGTAGATCGAGCTAGCGAAGCCGGCGCCAGCGCCCCATGAGCGTGGCACGTAAGTCATGCTGTACATGACATGCGAGTCGTGATTGTCATGTTAACTGGTGTTTTTATGTTCGTCACACAGTCACGTCATAAGATACCAATTTTGGTGTATATAAATCTAGCGAAACCGCCGCCAGCGCCCCATGAGCGTGGCACGTAAGTCATGCTGTACATGACATTTGTGTCATGATTGTCATGTTAACTCGTGTTTTTATGTTCGTCACACAGTCACGTCGCGCAATACCAATTTCGGGGTAGATCACGCTAGCGAAACGGCCGCCAGCGATCCATGAGCGTGGCACGGAAGTCATGCTGTACATGACATGCGTGTCATGATTTTCATGTTAACTCGAGTTTTTATGTTCGTCACACAGTCACGTCGCGCAATACCGATTTCGGGGTAGATCAAGCTAGCGAAACTGCCGCCAGCGCTCCATGAGCGTGGCACGTAAGTCATGCTGTACATGACATGCGTGTCATGATTTTCATGTTAACTCGTGTTATTTATGTTCGTCACACAGTCACGTCGCAAGATACCAATTTTGGTGTATATCAAACTAGCGAAACGGCCGCCAGCGCACCATGAGCGTAGCATGTAAATCATGCTGTACATGACATGCGTGTCATGATTTTCATGTTATGACTTGTTATTTATGTTCGCATACAGTCATGTTACGCCATACCAATTTTGGTGCACATTCGATGAACCAAGCGACCAGGAGAGCACAAAGTCTAGGCGGCTAGATAGATAGATAGATAGATAGATAGATAGATAGATAGATAGATAGATAGATAGATAGATAGATAGATAGATAGATAGATAGATAGATAGATAGATAGATAGATAGATAGATAGATAGATAGATACGCTCAAAGTCGCAGAGGTTCGCTAAGAAATGCTTCGCATTTAAAATCTCAGAGGCTATACTTTACGTTTTGTTGAATGCCGTGCGGTGGCGCTGCAAATAATTACGCCTAATTACGTCTAATTTCGTCTATTCCACTTCACATTTCACGTTACTTTGTGTAGCAACACGTAGCAACTGAAGCTAGTTACAAGAAAAAAAGGAAAACCAATACAGCTATAACAAGTGACACTAAAAATAAAAACCCACCATCGACAGCAGCGATTCGAAGACGGACCTTTTGAATGGGAAGCGGACATTCTACCACTGCACCACTTTGGTGGAGCTGCGCGCTACCGATCGCAGCGCCACAAGCAGCTTGACCCTGTTTGGCCTGTTTGGGCTTCACTTTTCGAAGTTCGTTCAGAGCACTCCCCTATTCTAGTACACTCTAGTAGGGTATAATAACTGAAGAACAACGCAACAGAAAAGGACCAACGAAGAACACACACACAACGCTGACTTTTGACGACATTCAATAGCGAAGATCATGTACGTATGGTGTTGCAGGCATACGTCGAAGAGGCTACAGTTATCAGCCGCGTCGTTTATAGTCATGGACGCGGTTGATAACTTCACCCTCTTCTACGCATGCATTAATGTTGTCAGTTTTGCTCATCGTCGAGTTGTTGGCCGCACGGAACAATGACGACCCTTGCCGACTAACGATAGAAATTTCGGCTTCCAGCGACCCATGTACTAGCTTCTAGACTTAATCTACAATTGTTTCGTTATTTTTGCCCGAATCCAGGACCACGACAGCGCCATGGCTCCTTCGTGACATCATGATCTTTAACTCGTACATATATACCGCATACCGTGCCAACCAGGAACGTGATTCGTCGATAGCCGCGTGTCGCGACGCCCGGTTTAGCAGCCAGCGCTGAAACTTTATCGTTTAGCGAGCGTGAACCGTTCCCCCATTTCGAGAAGCCTTAGAAGGGGCTGCCGAAAATGTGTGTTCGCCTCACCACCGACCAAGGTATCGATAACCTGGTCCACCAGATCAAGAAGTTCGAGACACCGTTGGAGGTCGTGGAGCTGGACCTCACGAACTGCATTCATCTCGACACCGACGAAGTGATTCCCATCATCGAGAAATGCCAGTTCACCGATTCACTTCGGTGCTTAAGCTGCTCCATCCGGCCGGGTGCCCTGGTAACGTTGATATTGGGGTACATGCGCCACCTTACCCGCCTAGAGCTCACCCTCGTGTGCGAGACGGCCGAGGAGGTGGGAGAATATCCCGACAAGCACGAAATGGCGAACCGATACATCCTTCCCGACCTGCGCAGCATATACGTCGAGATGGCCTACGACGCGAGCTTCCTACTTTTTGACAAGATTCTGCGAGAAAGCCTGAACCTGGAAGATCTCCACGTGCACTTCCTGCGCGGTAGCTTCGAGAACGCCCTCGTCGCGTGCAAGGTCCTCTGCGAGCAGGCCATCCGTCTGGAAAAATTCACGTTCACCTCCGAACAGCCGCCGTACTGCCAACAGCTCTCCTCGCCGTTGGAGTTGTTCAACTGCATGTCTGTGTGCGCCAACGTCGAGTACCGCAAGCTGAGCGGCTTCATGTCCTTCTTCGCGCTCCACGACCTCGCGGAGGACTGCTGCAAGATGCGTTGCATGCCGAATCAGACTACCTTGGCTGCCGTTCACACCGAGGGCAAAACCCTCGCCGCTGAAACGATGCGAGCAGCCTTCCGCGGGCACAACTGGTCGTGGATCAATCGAGTGTGCTTTGTCTTGCTACCAGAAGACCCTTCGAGCCTCGTTTACCCGCAGGCGGGCCTGGCGTACCGCGATAGCCTTCTCTTTTTCTTCGCCTCTACGTTCAGGTACATCCTAGAGCTCAACATCAGCTCATTTCACTTCGCACCCGACCTCGACGTCAAGGAACTGCTTCAGGATGCCACGCTGGCAAAGCTACGGTACCTGCGATCGCTTTCGGCGACCCCTTGCGGCTTGCGTCGCCTGTCGGCTCTGCGCCTACTGGCGCAGCACTGCCAAGACTTCACTGAACTTGACGTCCGCTACGAGAAGAAGGGAGGCGTGGTCCGCTGTGCCGGCTGTGAAGCGGACGTCCCCCTGGACCCCGACGCGCCGACCAGAGTTCCGGGCGGCTCGGTCGGTTTTAGGAATCGGCTCGTCCGGCTCACCGTGTGCGGCGTGAGGTTCCCCGTGGGCCTGCACTTCATCGAGTGCTCCGGCCCGACCACGATGGTGCGACTCTCCGGCTGCTCCGACCTCTCGAACCAGCACTGCACGCATCTGGCTAAGCTACTCTCCGAAAGAAGCGCTCCCATCTGCCTTGTCCTTAGGCACGGATGTCTGCAAATTCACGACGCCTCTATGGTGGTGAGTTTATTTTTGTGTACGTATTTTTAATGCCGCAACGCACTGAATGCCGCGGTGGTTGTCTATTTTAAAGGGGCCATGACACCCAATTTTTGATCGTAATCGATGTGGGTTAATCCCAGTACGTTCACAAACATGCTGGCGAATATTTCGCGCATATGGTCCTGCACTTAACTCGTAATTGAATATTTCAGTAAAAACGCGAACGACCTGTCGGGCAACACTGACGCACTCGCGAATTGTGACGTAACAAGCTGTTTGCTGAGCGAGCATCTTCATTCCGGCGAACAATTCTGTTCCGTGCTCAGCTGCGCGCGCAGATGAGTTATTTAAGCTTTATTCAGCTTGGCATCGAACTTTAACGTTTTGCAAGCAGCTGAAACTGAAGATCGATAAGCAATCCCACGAAAAGATCACTTTCGGGGACTCTTCGAACAGTTTCGAAATTACGTAGCCATACCTTAAGTACACCATACTATAGACACCACCAGTTCGAAGGCGTACATGGCACAGCTGAACACCCCGGCCCACCCCCATTTTCTTTAGTTAAGCTGTCTTAGACTACACGTCTCGTAGTAGTAGGCATCACGTGACCAGACGGGGGGGGAATGAATACAGAAATAAAGCGAAGTGATGACGCTGGAAATTATTACTTTTTCCTACCGAAAGTCATCGTCATAGCTTTGCTGTCCGATGCTTTTCACAGCGTGCAATTGTCTGGGGTATTTCTTTAATAACCTGCCCTCACCCGAAGTATTCGTGCGATGTTAGTGTGCATTGTCTGTTTATATAATGTCTGGTTTAAGCACGCACACAACCAGAAATCTCAATCAACTGGCACCGCCACAAGCTGCCTCTTCAAATGTCGCAACTTATCGGTGTTGTTCTGTTTTTCTGATTGTGCTAGATGCCTATACGAACGTGCTTTGTGGGTTTTCTTTCCTCGTTGCTTGGTATAATGTATATGCCACAAAATGAATTGCGTGGCAAGGCTCTCGCTTTCAACAGGTCTGTTTTTATTTTCTTTGGTTTTTTGTCACAATGATTCGAATATATGTACCCCGCTGCTGCCTACTTCAAGACGTGAGACGAAGGTCAAGTATTCCTAGCTTGTATTCTTACCAGGCCCGTAGCCAGGGGGGGCGAGGGCCCGGGCCTCCCCCCCCCCGACATTTTCATGATACATGGTGTTTTACCGAAAATAAATAATGAAAATAGGCGTTTTTCTCAAATAGTCAAGGCTTTCAGCAAGTGCCCCCCCCCCCCCCCCCCCGAAAAAAATTCCTGGCTACGGGCCTGATTCTTACACATTTCATCAAGCCTAAATTGTACTAGAGGGAAATACATTGTTATCGCTTCATTGCAGGCCAACCTTTCTAGCGTCCAGAGCCTGTTGTACTTGTACCTTCTGTCGACGGTGGCCTACCCGGACGAAGTCGCAGAGTCCTGCTTCCTTGCGCTAAGGACTACCCTCAATCGCCTGCGGTACCTTCACTTCCATTACCTATCCCTGAACGGCGTGGACCGGAGTCTCACGTGGTTGCGTAGCGAGGACGATCCACAGGACGGCGGCGAGCTGCTTCGCAACGCTCCCTGCTTCCAGTGTTGCTCGACCGCGACGTTTATAGGACTCGCCAAGCCCATGAACCGAGAGTTCGTGCCGCATGCGCAGGCTAAGCCTCGGTGACCGTCTGACCAATATTAGCTGCTTGCTGAATTTTCAACACTGTAAATGTGCGCGGACGGTTCTGCCTAAATGAAATAAACTATAACAAAATGTTCACTTGTGTGCTATAGACTATTTTACGTAATGCATATGGGCGCCGCCATCATGGGCTGTTAAACGAATGTTTTCTTATCCCCTGACGCGAACTGATAAAGTCGGGAAACGCCGAATGCACCAACCCAACAGTTTTCATGTGTATACGCCCACCGTAACACTGTTCGCTTAGTTGTTCAAGATAATAACATGGCAAGGTTAACAGCCCAACATGGCGGCACCGAAACCCATCCGTAAAATAGTCTATAGACCAGAATTTTCATCGCTTGCAGGGGGGCAGGAATCTCTTGAGGGGGGGGGGGCTGCTTATTACATGGAACGGACGAGCGCGGTAATGTCCTTGTCGCATGCTGGCTGCGCTGGCCGCGAGTGTTGGCTCGCCATCAATTACTACGTAACCAAGCCCACAGACCTTATCGCTGGCCGCGCCGGCTCACGATAGCTGGGGACAAGATCTTGTATGCTTGCTCTAAACGTGAATGCGAGAGTATAAATAATCTGGTCTATAGCAATGCAGATGAAAAGTCTTTGGAACACCAGTTGTCGCTGCAGCCAACGTTTCGAGAAGACCAGGAAAGGGCTTTTGCCCTTTGCTGATTTCTTTTGTTTGGATTGGAGGAGAGGGTACGAAACATGCCCGCGCTAAGGCAGGCGATAGGAAGCGATTGGGTAAGTGATAAGTTTGTAGTGTTGCGTGATAAAGAAAATGAATTTTTAGATTTGATGTTTTAATTCTGCATTCTGGCGATATCTTTCTTGTGGTCATGATGGGCAGTGCGGTTGCGCATACTGACTGTACAGTATATACTATAATTGTATTGAAGTGTTCCCTTTCACGATAAAGATAGTTGAGAGTTAGCGCTCGTTCCGTGATGTGTGTGCCCGCGCCCTATTTGCGCTCTGCAGTTTATCAATATGTACCAAATAGCCCAGCAACAAATTTCCTTAAAGGGGTGGTGCCACCAAATTCGTGGCTTGCGTGTTCTTTGCTGTAGGCGTTTCCGATAGCTCTAGGTAGCATGATACACGCACAAAGATTCATGTATTCTAGCTAAATAATTTAATATCGCCCTTATATGGGGACAACTGTCGGTTTCTGGCCGCCGAGGTTGGGCACTGACGCAGCAGTGTAAGGGGCTTGGTCACGTGACCACACAAGGCTGTGACGCACTTAGCCAGGAAGCGATCGAAACTCGGGGAGTGATGCGGAAACCGATGCTTTGGCGGTACGTACGTACGTTGCAGAGGTGGCGGAGGTCCGAAGGTCACTTATGTCACTACTAGAGTGCTTCTAGTACACCCTAATACTACAGCAGATCTGGTGTGACGTCACTACAACTTTCGTTGCCCCTCCGATAGAGCTACGTCAGCTACGCCGTAATAAAAGCAATATTTAAGAGAAATACAGCTATCATTTCCGCATAAAAGTGCTTTTTCTTGCGTAACTGAAAGTACTGTTTGAATGAGGAGTAAATTTGTTGTTTAGTGATTGCAAACATGGACTGCCACGTGACTTCTACCCCGAATTCCTCGATTCAAACGTTTTGGCGCGAGATTTTCGGTCCCGGTGGCACGTACGGCCACGACTTCGTAAGCTGCGGTGCAAACTTTCTAAGCCGGGGTCCAATGCTTGTGGTGTTCGCCTGCTGACCCGAAAGTCGTGACTGAATCCCATCTGAGGAGACCGCATTTAGATAAAGGCGAAAATCTGCAGGTCAGGTTCACACTGAAGATCTCCAGGTGGTCGAGATTGCCGGAGCCCTCAACTACGGTGTCCCTTATAATGGCATCGTGGTTTTGGAACGTAAAACCCTAGAAATTATTACTTTACTTTGTTAGCTGCAACACTGAAGTGTGAGCAGCATTGTAGGGCAACATGAGTTTAAGTGTTATTGAAGCGGTAGGTTGAAGTGGTGTTTGCTGGCGAAAATTAGCCCGTATGAGAGGGAGTGACATTCGCTGTAAATGGCATTAAATTTGCCGAGCGACAGGCGTATAAGTTTCTGAGGTCTTGCGCGCCAAAACAAGGCCGCCGTAGTGGAGGGCTCCCAAAATTTCGACCATAATGGGTTTTTACCGTGCACTAGCGCATGCACACGTGTCTCGGACGTTTCGCCTCCATCGTAATGCGAAGGCTTAGTAGTGTGGTAAATTCTAGGTAGAGTTGGGTCGGTCAACAGGGCAGCTCTTGGCTGAGCCCCACAACAACGCTGTCGTCTTCATCCAATCGGTGTAATTTCGTCGCCCATGCCAGAGCGACTTTAACCCATACCCGTCACGAAATCGAAATGGCAAGCGGGTTCTGCTACACGTAGAAATCTGTAAAAACGTCTCTGGTGGTCGGCAACACCCGGCTGTCCCTCCCCCACTATCAATTAGCACCTGAATGCAGCTTGCTTCACTTCATTAGGGGTAATTTTGTATGTTTAATGACTGGCACGTATGTATGCCATGTTAGGGAAGATGAAATGTAGCCTAATGTGGGTTATGTCTTGACACGAATGATGGAATAATTAAATATAACCGTGGTTAATAAACTTCACCATCTGTTCTTGAATATTACGAAAGTCTGCGTGCCGTTTTTATTTTTGAGGTTAAGGAGTGTAACGGTGGTGTGTCCATGTACAGCAGACGTTCCGCAAGGTAGAGGTACAGCGGCAGCCGTGAATTGGCATATTTGCCAATGTGACCGCCGTTGAAATCTGGGCATCGCCATGGCAACGCTGGATATCTCTGCCTTGTCGCTCACCGCTGACGGCCGGCGCGCGGTAACGAGCAAGCGACCGTCGCTGTGACCAGTGACGAAGCGCAAAAAGTGCGCCGCTGCGCCTCGGGTGCCGCAGATAACGCGCAGAATATGCGCAGTTATCGTCCGATGGTTGGCAGCTGGTTTGCTGCTCCCCATTTTCTTGCGAATTCTATCGTTAATGTTGTCTAAAATACGCATGAAAGTTTTTAATTCACCGATGTCATCAACTTGCAATTATGGTGGACAGTCGCTGTGCTGCTGTATGGTGCCGCAGGAGCTCTGATACCGGCGAAGGCATCAGTTTCCACAGGTTACCCGACGATGGCAGGTACACGTACTTTCAAGCTCGGCGTTTTTCTTTCTGCTTTGTGACCTTGTTAACATATCACACTTCGCTGTTCTCGCTTTTGAGTTGTATGCTAACACGCGTGGACAAAGCTGCCTGTGTTTCCCGAGTATTTTCGAGTTTCTGTTTATGTTAACGAGTACGGGTCATTTTTTTTTTCTACTAAGCGGCTCAGCGTTGTGTGACAGGCTTGCTGAAGTGATGATATTTCCCTTTGCTATCCCACTCCTTCTTG
Source organism: Rhipicephalus sanguineus (assembly GCF_013339695.2). NCBI lineage: Eukaryota > Metazoa > Arthropoda > Arachnida > Ixodida > Ixodidae > Rhipicephalus > Rhipicephalus sanguineus. The sequence continues at coordinate 136,353,691 of NC_051182.1, read as the reverse complement.
ATATGTTTGTCATGTGGGTAGAATGCGGTGAGAATAGCCTTTCGACATGACCATTCCCTTCTGAAGATATGAGAGCATAGGTTGCTTATTCACGCATTCCGAAAGTGGCGCGTCTAGTAGGATTTCCCACAGCACCTCTTGCAGATGTTGCACTGGCGTGTCTATCAGCTGTGGTTTTCTCCTTTGTGCACTGGAACGGAGACCAGCAGACATATATGCTTAGTCAAAAGTGTGCAAATTTTATTGCCGCGTGAGCGAAAACGCCCTCAAACATTGCAGGCGTAAGGTGAACCTCACGAAATGGGCCATGCTTGTTTGCTAAAATGTCAGCCAAGCAGCAGAGATTCATCAGTTGTCCCCAAAATCAAATTTGAAAAATGTGAGCATTTTCAGCGCGTAGTATATTTCCTTTTCTTATGCGTGGATATTTATTTGTTGGCATTTGCATTCTGATGCTTTCATCCATATCCAAGTTTGTGCAGTTATGTACGTTAGCCTAGATTCTGCACATGTGCAAGGGCTTGTGCTTTCTGTGCGCACATTGTTTTTCGTCACCGATTGTGTGCTGGTGCTTTTGTGATCATGGCTGTCTATTTCTGTGTACTTGTATTTATCGTGCACGTGTTAAAATGCTCATGTTTTTTGCCACTCTGTCGACCTCCGCTATACTGTGATTGCTTTGCGTGAACCTGCTTGGTGTTCTCAGCCTGACCGCAATATGTTGTAATAACAACAAACCCGGGGGTCTTCAGGCGTACTCGTTGAAAGAAAGTACTGAAACTGTAGCAAAAAAGTCACAGTTTCGCCGCAAGGGCGAAGCAATGAATGCGATAGCAAGAAAAGCGGCCCGTGATGGACGCGCTGCGACTACCGTGCGTCCATCACTACCCGGCAGCTACTTGACAGTTTTAATTTCACGTACGTAGCGACTTCTCATACGCAAACGTGAAAAGTACACGTACGTTACGTGCACGACATCTGAAACGCTTTTAGCTACACATACGCGACGCGCGGTGAGAGCTACCACGTAGCTCCATCTCCTGAGAATCATGAACACTGCGGTAGCTTGTTCGAGCGCCCGCGCGAGCAGACAGCGGAAGGGCAAGGTTCTCTCTGCGCAAATATAAGAAGCGAGAGAGCTGGCCGACGCCTTTAAGTGCGCCCGACGCGCTCCTAGCTCCATCTCGCTGGTAATGAAAAAACGCTTATAAGCGCCTCCGTCTCGGAGGACTGCAAACGGTAAAGGGTGTGTATATAACGCTCGCCGTTAGTTGCCTGAGGGTTGTACGCTTTATGGAGTAGTGCTTAGCGCACCGCGCTGCTAATTCAGGGGTCGCTGGTTCGATTCTGCGCTCCGGAAGCATTTTTCCTATTTATTTTTCTTTGGGATATTGATGTATATATACATACATATACACAGCATGACGACGGCGACGGCAAAAATCAGCCGAGACTGTCCATATAATTGCTATCGCAATAAAAAAATGCTGATGCTTTACGCCGTCCTACAATACAAGTTGCTTATTGTGAGCGCTAGCTGACGGTGGAAACGTGCAACACACGCCGTCTAATTTGTTTTAACGAGGGAATTTTGCCGCTTGCTCACTGTCAATAAAGACTATTGTTCGTTCTACTCACTCGTGAATTGTTCTTACTGGTGCCAGTTGCCAATGTACACTGTCAATTTTTATGAAAGGGAACACGCGAGCGTGTGGCCGGCGAGCTCCGGCGGCTGCTTGTAGCGCCTTCAGGCGTGCGCGAGAGCAACCACGGTCGCTTTTCGCGTCATCTAGTGGCGAATAAAACAACCAGTCATGGGTAAAATGCAACTAGCTGCAAGATTGCAACCCCCTCCCCCTTCAAGCCGATTACGCAAGAGGCCGGGCCAGCGGCGTGTCGTCTGCTGCTTGTAAACTGTGTTTGGCACGCGGGAGCAATCGAAACGCCGAAACTCTGCCGCTTGGCTTTTGGTGAAACGCCGAAGCTCTGCCGCTTGTCATTAAAGAGGGAGTGGGAGAAGCTGAGAAGAGACAGGTCCCTAACCGCCGCTCTTTATCAATCCCTACCAGCTAGAATGGCAGCTGTCAGGGCCGCAAACGGTGACGCCACCAGGTACTAACAATTCTCATAATCTGTTTTTACTTTTAATGTTGACGTCAAAAGCAAGACGACGTTTTTCCAGTTTCAATAAACGCATTGAAATTTTTTTCATGTTTCATGCTCACGTCATTTATGTTACTGATAATTACCGATCAAATCTTACAACCATGACAAAGCCTTTTATACTTCTCTTTGATGTGCAGTGCCATTTCGCGCTCTCATCACGAACCCAGCGTAAGTCACTATGCATGACTTTAAAGCATCGAGCTCAGACATGCCAGTACATTTTTTAACGACAGGTGACACGTTCTCGGCCAAGTGGGATTCTACTCAGAAAATGTTTTCCACAGCATTCGATGCGAGATTTGAAAACCGGAAACCAGGAACGAAAGTTCACTTGACTGCACCGCTGTCGCTTAAATCGCTCTAAATCGGCCGAAGTGCAACGCGCGAAAGCCAAGCGGCAGAGCTTCGGCGTTTCGATTGCTCCCGCGTGCCAAACAGTTTACAAGCAGCAGACGACACGCCGCTGGACCGGCCTCTTGCGTAATCGGCTTGAAGGGGGAGGGGGTTGCAATCTTGCAGCTGGCTGCATATTACCCATGACTGGTTGTTTTATTCATCACTAGATGACGCGAAAAGAGATCGTGGTTGCTCTCGCGCACGCCTGAAGGCGCTGCAAGCAGCCGCCGGAGCTCGCGGGCCACACGCTCGCGTGTTCCCTTTCATAAAAATTGACAGTGTACGCCTTTCGGTTCCATGTAACCTTCGTACGCACAGGTACTGCGTTCCGAAGGGCGCTTTGGCGTGCTGCTGGGCGTATCGACGCGCTTAAAACAGGCGGGCAAAAGATAACGAGACATTCGTAGCTTTACGCGAGTCCCGGCCTCTTTCGTCCACTTCTGTTTAAAAAGGATAGCTATGGAATAAAGAACCAGCCGAGGCACCCGCGTATGCGCATACGCACCCGGTACGGAATAAAAAAGGCAGCCGTTTGCTTTTTTTCTACGTAAACAAAAAACAGTAAATTTTGTTTTCCGCTTCCTGTTTACGCAGCGCCATCTCTTGGGTGCCTTCGGTAGTTCCATGCGCTACCGCTGCTTATCTTTCGTACCGTTAATAATAATAATAATAATAATTTTTATTTGCACAACAATGTGTGAGTGATTCTTTATTTCATTAAACAGGAAACAACGAGGAAGAAGGTAGGAAAGAGGGGAGGAGTGCACGATAACTGTCTCTCAGTGAGGACACCTTAACCGAAACACTCGCGGGGGATGGGAATGAAGGAGAGAGCGTGGGGGTAGTATAAAGGAAGAGAAAAAAAAAAGAGAGAAAAGGGGAAAAAAAGGAAATAGTAAAAAAATAAAATAAAAAGAAATAATAATAAAAAAAAGGTTGTAGCTCGCGAAGAGGCTGGTGAAGCGCTAGTTCACCGTGTCGAGCGGCTAGAAAAGACGCACGATCAGGTTTGCCTCCTCCAGGAAGGAGACTAGGGCTGTAAGGGCAGCACGGCGGCGATCCTCGTGGCCGGTGGGATACAGGAGGTCCTGCAGGGACGCACAGGGCAGTCCGACGAGGCGGTACTCCGTGACGAGCCGCTTCCGTGCGTCATCAAGTGCAGGACACTCACAGAACAGATGGTTCACTGTTTCCACAGCACCGCAATCGACGCAGTTCGGTGCAGCCGCGCCGCGGAGACGATATTTACGTTCCGCGGGCCACACAGAACCGGTCCTCAGAGCGAGGAGGAGCGCGCGATCGCGGCGGGTGAAACCAGTTGCAGGAAGAGGGGGAGGGGGACGTCCAGCGGCGATCCGCGCGTCAGGATGCTCGCGCGCTAACTCTCGACGAAAGTGGGCCCTCCGGTGGCGTGCGAGGCTAGACAGAAAGGAAAGACCCTTACGCGCGTGCGTCTGCTAGCCCGTCACCGGAAGGCAAGAAAGAGAGAAAAAAAAAGAAAAAAAAGGAAAGAAAGAAGGCAGAAAAAAAGGGGGGCGGGGGGGGGGGTTGGAGGGTGAGGTCATCACGAATCGCTGGACAAATGGCGACTGTACAGAGAGCAGAGATGTTTGGAGTCTTCGCTGGTACGAGGGGTCAAGACCGTTGTCAAGGCTACAGTTTCCCTTCTCTAAACTGGTTCTTTATTCTATGGTACAACCTTGCAGAGCGCTCGGCCACGCGCTCGCGGGATGTAGCTCATACTGAGCGCGATAGTACATCATTTTTACCGATTAGGCACTAGGTAGCCCCTAGTAGACGCCGTCAGAATCTATGACGTCACGGTCGCCGGTGGATAAAGATGGCGCGTCTCGACCCGCATTTTCTTTTCGCGCGTCTTCTCGCTTACCAAGAGTCTTCTTGCGGAAGGCGTGGTGTTTTTGGTATCGTGAAAGGGCAACTTATTGATAGGAGAAAAATCAATTTTCTCTTTAGTGTCCCTTCAAGGTTGGTAAGTTTAGGATAGACAGCGCCCATGTGGGCGGGGAGCCAGTTCAGTGTGTACCCACCCCTGAAACTTTTATTTCGGCATATCGAAAACGCAGCGACATGCTTTCCGTGAAGATCTGCAAGCTTTGACCGGTATTTCGACGTGTACCATATGGGCGTAGCATGTGTGACACAGATCTAAAGGGACCGACAACCGATTTTTCTCGACCCATTTTTTACGGCGCGACAGAAAGCTCACCCTTCGCAGTGTTTGTAGCTGCAATAGTTAATCCCAAAAGCACGTCGTTATTTTACAAGCAGTATTTTTTCTATCTGAAAGGCTTTAAACACGTACGCACCTTCCAGCAACGCTGAGAATTGATAGCGATGCCACCAGCCCTTCTCGCGATTTGTTAAAGCTATCGTTCTGCTTTCGCAGCAGTTCCTGTAACTATGCTTAACCACCTTTATTTGGAGCTTCTCAACTATTTTAGAAAATAACAAAGCTGTTACAATGAGATGATGTGGCATTATACACCTTCCCTCTATTTGTACCGCGTTGTGTGCGCATGCGTCCAAGGTTGCCTGCGCCTATGTCAGGGTGGCTTGTCCCGGCGTCGTTACGCTTGCACGAGCCAAGCCAAGTCATCAAAAACGTTACATATGCGCATATATGCGCGGCCGCGCCGAGTAGCAGCGCGCGTCATTTCTGAGACGAAGTGTAGGTAGCAAAACTATGTCACTCCAAAATCTTTCATGACCTGGAAACTGCGTGCACGGTTACATGAGCACGCTGAAAAGTTGCTCAAGACGCGCTGACGAGCATGGGATCATTACGTCACGCGAAGGCAGCGCCACTTTAATGCATACTACTAACGCAGGCCTACATGTACATTTTTATGGAGTAATGCCTTTTGATATAAAGAAGTGAACAATATTTCAATACTAACAAAAAAATCGTCGACCGCGTACAGCAATCAACGGCCACGTGGCTGGGTACATAGGGATCGTTCATGTTCTTGCCGCCAGAGGCGCCACAGGTCATTTTTCGCGACTTTCAATTAGGAAATATTCAATTAATCGCACAGCTCGTTTTTGTAATAGATATAAATAGCTGACGTTCGTTTTTGTCGCTGTTACCCATGTAAAAAGGCAACAGTGAAGGTGCGGATGTTTTGTTGTGTATTTAATCTGTCTTTTTCACATACTGGTAATAAGTGACGTAACGTGCTGCAGGTATGCCAACTGCTCGAGAGTTGTTTTTTTCTTTCGTAGGTAGTTGATATGAACAGATCAGTGAAATAATCGGGAAAGAAGACACCGAGGAATTTGTGAGACGTTCCCTGAAAAGTGATAATCTTTTTGCTGGTGTATGTCTTGTTATGGGATCTAAATACAATAAACTTTGTTTTTTAGCGTTCAGATTTAACCTGTTAGCCCTAAGCCAGGTAGATAGGTTCTGTAAATCATATATGGGCTTGTAACCTAATGACTTGAACATCTGGCCCAGAGAAGAATACATTAGTGTGTGTCGGCGTGTAAAATAATGTCCGGTGTTAGGGGTATGTTTACTATGTCATTAACGCATATAATAAACAAGAAAGGGCCAAGGATTCACCCTTGAGGCACTCCGCATGTAATATCCCCGACTTCAGGTTTGTTAGTGTATTGCAAACGATTTTCTGGGTAACTTTTTACGGTGTCAAGAGCTATTCCTCTAACACCGTATCTGGATAGTTTGAGCAATAAAATGTCATGTTTAACGGAATCGAAGACTATTTTTAAATTCAAGAAACAGCTCTACTGTGAGTAACTTGTTTTCTATTGTCAACTATTTTTTCTTTAATATCGAGAAATGTCATTTCTGTAGATTCTTTTTTTCTTTCGGAAACCATATTGATTCTGAACGATAATGTCTTTTGCTGCAAAAAAATAAAATAAAAAAGAGTAATTCTGCAGTTTATCAGTTTCTTCCATAACCTTAGGAAGCATAGGTGAGACAGAGATTTACCTGTAGTTACCAAGATCGTTTTCATCTCCTCCTTTGAAAATAACTGTTACCCTTGCAATCTTCAGTTGGTTTAAGGAACTTTCCAGAGCTTAGAAGTAAGATTACATATCTGCGACAGAGGTAAACAGATAGCATGGGCGACTGCTTTAGGAGGCACTGCCTTTATTTTGTCTACACCGCAAGCACTGCTAATTTTTCATATATTTTTAACAAACCATATATCTTGCGCTGTAGTAGGCGACATGAAAATCGTTAGAGTCTAGCTGAACTATTGATGCAAGATGCACAGCTAGTACTGTTGGTCGGCGAAGACGTGCAAACACCTGCCTTTAAAAATGCTCATTAGATTTGTTTGCCAGCGAAAGACCTGAATATAGTACGCCCTCAATTAATATTTCCGATAATGATTCTCCTTAGTTCTTGTTCCCTGGTTCACTTACGCAATTCCACACTTTCCTGGAATCGTTAGAAATACAAGCAAACGTTTCCTCGCAATACACCTAACGTGCGCTTTAATATGAGATGTAATTAATTTCTAACTTTTTGTACTCAGCCAACTAATCAAGGTTCTTTGTTCATCAAGGTTCATGCAAATCGTTTATCACTTGTTTTTATTCTCTTCAGTAAAGAGGCATCAATCCATAGTTTTCTGGGTTTTGTGTGTGTGGGAAATGCCGTATAATATAGTTATTTTAATGTTTTAATAAATACGTCATAGGAGACAGTAGGGTCATTTATCTGCATTGCAGACTCCTAACTAGTGCCTTCAACCAAATGCTTAAAATAGTCACTATTTTCTGCCGATATATTTCTAAGCAGAGTAGTTGGGCGTTCTTTGCGTTGGGTCACTTATAAAAAAGAGAAAGAACGGCCAATGATAATTTATGCCTGATATTAACACTCTGGCGTCAGATTGATCGATTTCATATTTTGTAAAGCAAATATATAGTAAAGTTTCAAACATGCTTCAAGCACGTCTTACGTTATTGACATACCAACAAGGGGCTATTTTTGTTGGTATGTAAATAAATACTTCGACAACGAAAAGAAAGAAAAACATCAAGTAGCTTTTGTGCAGATTACTCCATCGAGAGCAAGTTAATGTTCAAATCTCCGCCAATTATTGTAGGTGGACCAACGTATAAACAGTTCTCGAAGACACGCCCCAGAAATTCAATGGGATTGCAGCACCGTTTGGAGGCCCATAAAGAACTACCAGCATCGTGTTGAGGCACTTTACACAAGCACATATTCGTAGTGAACATCTATGAATTAGTATTCTGGAATCACTTCATAATTAAAGCTGTCGCGCGGTCTTCGCAAACAACCGCTTTAGACGGCGTGCTGAACCAACTAAGCACGCAACCGTGAAGACCAACGCTCGCTGGACGCCGCCAAAACTTTGCATCATCTGTAAAATGCAACGACTGCATAAAAATTCGGATTCGCAACTCCTGCCGGCGTTGCAATCAAAGCGGTCGTATGGATGGTGATGCGGACGACGCGAGACGACGGCGTGACCAGGGAATCCCAGTAGCCTTTGCGAAAGCACGCTACTTCCCCACCCCTTTTGCTATGCAGCACGGATAGCGAGGGCCTATCTTAGCCTTCCTTTCTCCACGGGAGAAGCTCAGACTGCTGCTATGTCACGCCGATAACGCGTATGCCGTTCGGGACTTGGGAAGCACCGGGCGCACGGCGATAATGCTAGAAAAGGCACACGAGATAGACGACGATTGTTGTACTGGGACAAAAAAAAAAAAAATAGTTATACTACACAGTTTCCAAGGAATTGACACCTGTAATCGTTGTTTGCAGCTAGCTGAGTGAACGTCGTAACGTCGGCGATAGCCTCAACGGTATAGGCCGCGTGCGCTCAGTTAATGGCGCCACCGCTCTCCGAGTGCGCAGCGCCGATGCGGCCACTTAGCGCATTTTGTCGCTGTTCCCTTCCCGGTGCGTAGCTCGAAGCTGTGTGCGGTGAACGTCGATGCGTGAAAATGGCAACGCAAAACGATCCCCACTTGCTCTCTTGCGGCTACGGACGAATAGCAAAAGTTCAGGAATAGTATAGTTCGCTTTGGCGTGGCGACTTGTATGCCGCTAATCACGTTTACTGCGTGAGACAAGAACAGCACAGTGCCGTCGGTCCGTGGGAAATATTCGGAAAATGCGTCGCGCAAATAAAGAGCGTGGAGTACGACGTGCGTTTAGAAGCGAGTCAACTTTTTTTCTTGGCATACGATAGAAAATACTTTTTATCGGCAGCCTGGCGCGTCACTTGTCCTATGACCGGCGCGCATTATCACAAAGCTGGGATAGTTGAAGTGACATGTTAGCAACGATAAAAAGATGGAAACCTCATGAAGTGCCCGTCTCTTAGTTTTCTAGCGCTGTTAGTACGTCGAACACTTTGCGAAATTATATTTTTCAACATGTGCAACTGTGTTTTTCGTCTATAGGTCTTCCGATAAGCTGATCCTCAGGCCCCTCAGCCCGACACTCGTGCACAGCCGACAAAGTGGGCACTGCAGAGGACTGTTTTGCCTCGCAATGGTTGCCACATACCTCCGTTCGGGTTAATACGTGGAGCAGTAGCGTAGCCAGAATTCTTTTTTTTTTTTTTTCGGTGGGGGTTCAATTACCATACTTCATGTATGTTCGTCCGTGCGTTTGTATGTGTGCGTGTATACATACACATGCAAAATTTTAAAAATTTCGGGCTGGAGGGGGGTGGGATTTGAATCGCACTGGTTACGCCAGTGACTTGGATAGAAAGTGAAAGAAACCGTGCGAAGACAGGACGCGTTTGCTTATCTGGCGCTCCTAACATTTGCGTTCCAACTTGCGTACGACTTCCATGGAAAAGGATAAAATTGCACCTTCGGGAGTTTCTCGGCCGTGTTCTTGCATAGCAGTTATGACATGCGAACTTGCAAGAGCAGATAGAAGTCGACTTTTTTCGCCGCGTACGCACACTTGCGCTGTAGGGGCCATTGCCGATCTGCTGCGGCCAAGCGCAGCTGCGCGGAGGGAACAGGGACATTTTGCCAGCAGCCGCCGCAGTGGCGCTGCATGTCCTTTGAAACAGCAGCACGCGAGGCATTATATCTGCGTAACTTATCACATAGGTGGATTCAGACAGGGAAATAGAATGGGCACCGGATGTGACGAAAAAAAAAACGATTATTCCGGACACCTCAGAAAGCAACAGGACATTCGCCTTTAAAGAGCCCCATACAACTCCGAATTCAATTACGAGAGAGTGGTTTCTTTGTCGCCTTCACTATACCCTTCGTACAGGCGCTATCTTGTCCTCGCCACTTATATCTTCATAAAACACGTGGATAACGTGAGCACTAAGCGTTGAGTTTATCAGGATATCGCGCTTTTCGGCTACACGTTGTTACCCCCGCCTGTGCAGTGGAAAACGCACAAAACGAAGTGAAATCAGTCGATCGAGTATGATGGTCAGGGGCGTAGCCAAGGGGGGGGGGGGGGGGGTTGGGGGGGTTCAAACCCCCCCCGAAATTTTTGAATTTTGCTTGCGCATATATACACGCACACATACAAACGCACGCACGAACATACATAATGTATGGTTGAACTCCCCCCCCCCCCCCCCGAAAAAAATTTCTGGCTACGCCTCTGATGATGGTCATGCGAGTCAAGACAGAAGACGCGTATACGGCTGCCTGACAAGGTAGAACGCAATTCATAACTTCTGTCTCTCGTATATGGACCAATCGAGAGCTTATTTCCTCAATAAGTGACGTGAATAGGCTGCTGGCGTCACAAATCATGCCGAAAAGACGGGAAACACTGTACAGGATGGAATAACGCGCTCGTTCTTTTTATTTTCGCACAATTGTTTAGGGGCCCTTTAACGCGCTCGTTGGCGTCAAGTTGAGAACAACTGTTGTGCGCAGAGATAATGAATGCGTGCTTCTGGGGAAGGCCTGAGTACAGTGAGTAGTCGTTGCGATTATTCCCTGCGCTTGCGCGAGAAGTCGAGCCGCACAGCGACTGTATACATTCACCGGCACCAAAACGAGCACTTCTTCAGTCTTTCCCGAAGGAAACGTGGAATCCTATATGGAAGGCGAACTTCTGGCCATCACTGCGGAGCTACTCAGTGTATCTTGCACGCAGAGCGACACGGGCCGCGTCTGTCAACTGGTTCGACACCTGACAGCCTGCAACAAAGTACTGTGTCACGCGAGCCTTCAACTGAGAGAAGACGCTCGCGACGATCCCGGCTACTTGAGCATCGCGACAGTAGACAGCATTTTCTGCATGTGCTCGCGCAGCGCCCGCAACGCACGACAGGCGCTAGTCCTCGCGCGGAAGCTGCTCACATCGCACCGATGCGTAGTCTCGGTGGAGGCGATGTACGGCGTACTCAACGCATCCGTGCTGGCAGAATCCCTCGCTTCTTCGTCGCACCTCAGAAGGCTCACCGTCTCCGACGTCGAGGAAGACCGACGAGAACTCCTTGAAGGAGTCTCCGGCGACGAACGGGTGTTCGGGCAAGATCACGAGGCCAAAATGGAAATTCCGGTCCGCTTGCTAGAAAAGGACAGTGCCCAACTCGTTTCCCTGGACGTGACGTCGCTGCGGATGAATCCTTCCATGGCGAAGAGTTTCGTAGACGCGCTAATCAGGAACAACACCGTTGCGGAACTGGCCGTCGGAGCCGACGTCTTCACTTCCGGTCCTGCCGAAGGAACGTCGATGCGGTTCGCTCAGTACCTAGTCAAGAAAAATGCGACGCTCCGGAAGCTCGAGCTGAACGCTCCCAGCCTCGTGCTCGGAACGGGCGGGTTGCAAGCGCTAGCTCAAGTTATCAGCTCAGTGACTACGTTGAAAGACCTGACCTTGCTGTTCCAGGCCGCAAGTCCCGACTGCAGCCTGTTCTTTACAGTCTTAGCCGGAAGCCAGTCCATAAGCGTTTTGAGATTCCTGCTCGCCGCCAGCGACGATGACGTCATCGATCCGCAACCCTGCGAAGACGTCCAAGTCGTTCCCTGGGTATCGGCGTTCAAGGAAAACAGCACGCTTGAGGAGCTAGCTCTTAACGCATCGTGGTCCACCAGCAGAGAGTGCTGCCTGTTGCTCGAAGCTCTGGGGCAGAAACCTGGCTTTCGGAGTCTCGGTTTGCGTAGTTTTCCGAACGACGGCGGCTTGCAAGAAGCCTGTCTCACCATAGCGAAGCACGGCCTCGAGCGAAAGGTCCGCATGGAAAGTTATTGTATAGTCCCCGAAGATACCGAGACGTTTCCCTCTTGTCAGCAAGTGACGGGCGTCATGGTCAGTTCTTTCTACATCGATGAAGCGGCTGCAATGACCAACGTGTTCAACGTCATCGCTATTTGCGTGCACGTCACGTCCCTTCGCGTATACCTTCAATTCTACGACGAGCAAGCCTTTGACTCTTTGGCTGCTTACGTCAGGGGAGCATCCTGTTTGAAGGAGATCGATCTCGCAATTGACATCGACTACTCCGACGGCGAGGAAGACGACATGGAAGTGGACGACGAGCGTCAATTTCGGTCCATATCCAACTTGTCCAAGGCACTGTCCTCGAACCCCGGGATCTCCGCCATTAGGCTTAACTCGACGATCGGAATAGGCGACGACGATTGTCAGGCGCTCGCGGACGCCGCGTTGAACAACCGGCAGCTACACGAACTCTCCGTCAACTGCATGGAAGACAGTTCCGTCCCGGTCTTCCTGGATCGTCTCCTATCGCGACCTGGCGCAAAGCTACAACCTACTTCTCCTGCGAGTCCAGCCCTGCGATGCGCGCGACATGCTGTGCGATGTTCAAGACATCGTGCGTCGCAACTGCAGCCTCGTTGACCGTGCTACCAAGTTCGTGATGGGGGAGCACGTTCCCTACTGCGCACGCGCATTCGAGGTCGTCTCGGAAGAGCCGGCGCTGGTCTTCAACGTTCGACGCAGGTTGACTGCTGATGGTAGTGCGGATGCCGCCGCGAAAGTAAGCGCCGCCCAGCGGTTTCTGCGAATCGCCGACGTGCACACGTACATGAGACTCACGGGCGTCGTCGAGGAGCGTATGGAATGCGACGACCTCCAGGACGGGGGCCAGCAGTTAAACCAGCTGAACCACGACTGCTGGCTGCACGTTCTCCAGTACATCAAGTTAGCGGATGTGCTTGAAACTTGAAGCTCCCTTTACAAAACGAAGTCGCCCTGAATTCTTCGTTCTTGTTTAGGCGTTCTGGAGAACCTCCTCCACACCGAAAAAAAAAGGGGGAGCTCCAACCAACACTCGCGCCTACGAAGAGTGGAACGACCTTCACACTAAACATGATAATCATCCAGCCCGCTTAAGACTTTCAAATAATTCTCGCACGCCTTGAGATCTTGTACACACTGCATCGGGCGCGTGCATCTCCCGGACTGCAACAGCCATGGACTGTTGTTTCCAATTTCCGCCAAAGACTGATATTTGTATGAGCTGCGATTGCTAGCTGTTGCATCTTTTTTTATTCTAGGACGATCGCAAATGAAACAAGTTTCATCGCGCGAAAAGAACGAAGACTTTTTTTTACATTTTCTAACCTGTCTGACTGTCGGTTAAAACTTCTGACACATGGTGTGACGTGCACCGGCCGCGCAGGCACCGGCTGTTCAGATCAACCGTTTTAGCTGCTTATGTTTATCGTTTACTGACGTTAAAACACAGACGTCACTTAGTACCGAAAACGAAGTACATATATCGCTCGTAGGCGTATTCCTGCAGTGACGAGCAAGGCTAGACTATAGCTTGTTTATTCATCGAAGTACATATGTAAGCGTCTGTGCGCAAGAATAAAATCGCCAACTATAACAAACGGCTTTGTCTATTTATTCCGCGCAATGTGTCTTATAAGACTTTCAATTCCATTTTCACTGTCCTGGGTTGATATTGTCACGTGGTCGTGACGTCGACGAAGGCAGCAGGCAGCGTGTTGTCCGAGATGAAACTTTTTATTTGGCCGAACTTGTGGCCGGGAAACTGAAAGTCAAACTACAGCAGTACACTGATACAGAGCGTATACACTGATAGCGGCGAACAGAGCGTCGGCCTTCGAAAAAACTGCTCATGGCTGGGAGGCGCCGTCGCGCCGTCTTTTCTACATCACGCATCGAACTTTCCAGTCGTATCACTGGTGGTTGCGCAAGCTCTGGAATAATCTATACTATTCGCGTCATGCGCGCAATCTTAGCAAAGCGATCTACTACAATCGCGAAGCTTCTCGAACAATGCGGCGCGGTCAGCGTCGAGCGTTGATAACCGTCCTTGCTAGTCAAACCCGGATACATCAAAATAAAACAGGAAGTGGGCGTGGCAATATATAGACTGTGAATCACTTGTGGCGCATAAGCGCATACCATGGGCCAGGATATGAACCACACGTGACTGAAAAAGGTTTTATCAGGCATATCATGTTATCCATGTCGTGACCTGTCAGTCCTGTTCGTCATCATTACCCTCCTATGCCAATATTTATATATACCAAGTTACAAGAATACTGACACGAGATTTAGTTATTTCCGGTTTCTTACTCTAAATAAAAACACTGGTGACGAGAGCCCTGGAAAGGTTGTCGTGGTGTCATTTGCCACGGTGGTCTAGTGGTTATTGTACTCGACTGCTGACCCGAAAATCGTAGGATGGAATCCTGGCCGCGGCGGCCGCATTTTCGATGGAAGCGAACATGCTTGAGTCCCGTGTACTTAGATTTACGTGCGCTTTAAAGAACCCCAGGTGGTGTAAATTTCCGGAGCCCTCCACTACCGCGTACCTCATAATCATATCTTGGTTTTGGGACGTTCAATGCCAACAATTATTATTATATTATTATCGTGGAACGCATTACAAGTATGTTAAGAAAACACTTTCGGCTTTGATGTCGAGGGGGCGGCTTCTTAATGACAGGTCATCGCAGTGTGACGTCACGGGGAGACTGCAACTCGCGACGTATACTAGCAGGAGAGCTGTCATCTGCTGTCAATCGCATGTAGTGCTCGTAAACAAAGATGTGTGAATTGTCGTCCAGCGCTTCTAAGAGCGGTGTCTGCGATTTAAGATGCACGCAGCATAGAGTTTCCTTTAAATACACTAGAGGGAACTCTGGAGTGTCTATGAGAGCTGCAACGCATGGCACTTCAGCCAGCATTGGAATGATGGGTAGTACATGGATTTGTCTAGACTTCGTTCTTTCGGTTCCGTTTGGCTCCGTGTGGCCTGCATTCGCTTTGCCGCAAGGCGAAGGTCACCAAACGTTCAGCAGTTGCACTTCACCACCTTAACCTTTTAGGCCCACCAATTCAAATCGGCTCGCAAAGCTCACGATCATCCATTCTTTTATCCGAAACGAACGCCAAAACACAACAGTAAACAAAGCCACAAGTGCGTTCACAGACGCAAGCACGAAGATTAGGCAAATCCGTATACTACCCACCATTCCCACGGTGGCTGAACGATCGCAGTGCCAGAGTTCCCTCGTTAATATTGGGAAACTCTATGGCATGCAGAACGCAGAGTTCGCAAACCCGGTGAACTGTGTGGACTCGTCGTGATGATGTCCATTGCGGCGGGGATCGCTTGCCGATGCTGAGCAACTAATACATTAATATCAAAGTAAAATGTTTTATACGTTTTGTCTGGCTGCTGCGTGTGGACAGCGTTAAGAATGCATACCAAGGAAGCGAAACATTTCTCTTTTGCGATATGCCTCAAAATCGTGTTAGTACTCATTTAAAGAGCACTACTGACAGCGACAGGACACCAAGACAAAAAATAAGACGACACACTGCGCTGTCTTACAACGTAGTTTATTACTGCGGCTGTTTCATCTGCTTATGCAGCAATAATCCAAGTTGTAAGACAGCGCAGTGTGTCGTCTTCTTTCTTATATTTGTGTCTTAGCGCTGTCAGTCTGCTGCCATGACTTTCCAACAAGTCCAAGCCTTCACCCTTGTCAACCTTCAAAGGGGTCACGAACCACCCTTCGGGCTTGGTGAGAAAACACATCCTGCGGATAGCAGACACTGCTATGAACATATATTTTTCACCGTTGTCACTTTTTCTACGTAATGCGTTCGATCTAGCTAAAACTGTTTTTTACAGTTTTAGCTAGATCGAACGAAAAAGAAAAAAAAAAGTATTAAACAAAATGTATACCTTTTGTTCAATCTTTTTTTTTTTTTCTTTCCTTTTCTCTCCTAAGCACTGTCCGCTGCCGCATTCTAAGAGGGTTGTCACCCCTTTCTTTCACTGAAAGATGAACAAAGCATTTAAACAGTTCTTGAAATGCGACATCCGGGGCATTAGGCCTCCATTATTCTAAAAAACCTGCGTGGCCATAGCACTGCTCTTTAAGCAATGACTGTGCCTGTCCGACTGCAGACGTCGAGCCCCCCCCCCCCCCTTTCAGCCCACTTTTAGGCGAATATGCGGGGTGGGCGCCCCCTCCCCGTGCGCACGCCGATGAGCATTTCCCAACGAATAACTCCTGCAATCAACTGACACAGGCACACATATCTGGGATTTTTAAGGCGAAAGCCTTGGATACTTCATAAAACGCGAAAACACCTCGTCAACACGAGTGATGGAAAAAGGAAATCATCACGTGGTGACGTCACCGTACGATGTCATCACATTATATAATTGCTTTGTCAAAGGTGGGCCGATCCCGGAGGCAGGGCAAAGCAGGCTGAGGTGAAGAAAGCTTACAGTGACTCCGATCACGGAGGCGTTGCAAAACCACGTTAGTTGCATAAAGATTTCGGAAATTGGCGCGGGAGGTTCAATAGATCGACTTCGAAGAAAAGAAGATGGCTTTCGCCTTCGTGTCGACCGGTCATTTTGGGGCCACTACTCTGGGGTGCAGCGACAGGGATGTTGTCTTTGCCGTTCAGCAATATATCATTGCGACTAAAAGAATCTTTTGCTAATTTCATCAGGCATTAAATATTTAATTACTGATAACTGACACTTAAAGTTAATGATTAACTATCGCATCTAGGGATTAAACAATACAGAAAATATTGGACAAATTCACCCACTACTCGGCCAATTCCCCTGCATTGGGTGTATGTCATGTACAGATGATTACAACGACAACAATGAGGCGGATTCATAAGGGACCCCGTGAGTTTTATTTTCTTTTCCTCGGAGGCCCATACACATTGGGGATAGCTTCGATCCAATCTACGTTAAAACAGACAGCAGGTTCCTTAGCCCTCGTCTCGTTCAACGCGCTCGTACGCGACGTCGTCCAGCATGAGGTAGCCCCTGATGGCGATCCAGCAGTGCTCGTTGAGGTCGTCGAGCTGCAGGCGTCCGTCGTCCCGGGCGTGGCACGCGACCCGGTCCTTGACCACTCCCGCGAGTCGCATGAAGTCGTGCACGCCCTCGAAGGCCCTGACCTGAGCTCGAAGTGCAGCCGCGACTTCGTCCACGCTGACGCCCTGGACCTCGGCGAGCTCCTCCAGCAGGGCACGGTGCCGGTACACCCGCTCCAGAGACGCCGCAATGAACCTGTCGACGAGGCGAGACGCGTCAGGACAGTCTCAAGTCTAACAGGGGTCGTTAAAAGATTTTCAGAGGAAAAGACTGCGTAATAAAAAAAGGATTAGAGGCGCCACCATATAACCCCTGGCCACTGTGTTCCCCTGGCTTAGGATGTCTGCATCGGCGTAGCCGGGAGGGGGGGGGGGGGGGAGTCTGATTTTTTGAAACGCACGCACGTATATACATGAAGCATGGTTGAACAACCCTCCGCCCCCCCCCCCCCTCGTAAATAGGTTTCCGGCTACGCCTCTGGATGTCTGGTCGGCGTCGGCGTCCCTGTGCCCTAGTGTATTGCTTGGATTAACTTTACCAAATGAATCTTCCTTAGATATATCTTTTACAAATACCAAATGGTTAACTTTGCCAAAAGAATTAGGCCAGAGAAAGCGTACGGGCATTAATTGTCGTCATTAACTGGAGAGTGGCAATAATGACGCAAACTGAAATGTACTAAAGTGGACCATATATCGCCCTTACCGTCGCTGGGATCACAACCCACAGCCTCCGAATTCAATTTCATTCAATTCGTACGCCATTATTAGTGCACTACATTTTCCTTGGCCCAATTATGTGTTTGATTCATTTGGTTGTGTCTAACAAAGGAACAAGCACCTCGAAAAAATTCCCTTTGGTTAACTTTGTGCTTTGTCGCGCTGCCAAAGCGAATCTCGGAGGCCACGTAGAAAGAAGCACGCACAGTAAAAAATATACACCCTTAAGGGTGCAATACGGGTGTTCGCGTTAAAAGTGCCCTTGTAAACACCCCTTTTACGCCCTTATTTTCAGAAGTTGGGTGCTCGTTAGTAAAACACCCTTGCAACACCCCGATTACACCCCAATCTGAAGGGTGTTAATGAACAAATATACAAATATACAAGTATATACAAATATACATTTTTCGGCAGGTTTTGCTTATATGCGAAGTATATATGAACCGTCCTGATACCAGCAATGCATCTAATTACTAGCTACTTTCGGTTCTAGTAACCGATCGAAGCAAAAGTAAAGTCGTGTAACCGCAACGCGGTGTTAATTCATAAAGCGCGTAAACTACGAAGACGGGAGACACAACAGGACTGGCCTTTATCCAATAGAATCAGCGCCAGTCATGAATAGATATGGCGTGTAGACGTCTACACCAGTTCAATAACTTTAATTCGCTTTAAGGGTGTTGCCCGTGCGACAAATAAAAAACACCCTTAAGAGTGTACAATCTTTTAGAGTGTGGGGTTAAAATCTGCTCCGCCAGATGCCGCAACGACTCCAACTGCTCGCGAGAAAATCGGCTGTTCTCTTCAGTAAATTCATTAAATTAATTTTCTTAAATTATCAGGATAGTTATTAGGCCCTTAGGTAAATCTTGCGCTCCCATATCATATGTATCCAATATAATTCATAACTTGAACCAGTAACATACATTTTGTACCAGTTTTAGTTTTTATATGACTTTATTTGTGAATATCCGAAAAACCGAAAGTAAATAGCTGGACCGGAAGTGCTTGGAAGAGAAACAAGCGAGTCACTCGACGCTCACGCCACTGATAGCAGGCGAGAAACGCGCGTAATAGCATGCATTAGTCCAATTGGTTGACACGGAGATGCGTTGCTGTAGCTCATAGCTCTCGTGACAGTTGCCATTAGATGTTATAAAACCATGATATAAAGCATTTGACCCTGTAATATTTAAGCACATTTCTATCTACATGAGAAAAGAAAAACTTTTTAACGTTATTTCTAGCCATCGAGCGCACATTTGTACATAGCGGAACAATTTGTTAGCGAAAGTTCTGATCAAATTGATTAAATAGCAGTGTTGCATGCGTTACCGAAAAAAGAAGTAACTTAATACGCAGCTCTTTACGCGAACGAAAGAGAAACGCGTTACCACTCTACGTTATCTGCAAAAAAAAGGTAATGCGTTACCGTTACCATTACCGTTGCCGAAAAAAAGTAACGCACGTTACTTTTGCCGTTACTCCACTGTCAGAAATTTCGTTCAGTGCACCCTCTCTGCAGAAACCACGATAACAATTGAATAAACATCATATTTATGCAACAATTTCACATAAAACTTCCAATCAAAACAACAATTTTAGCTGTATTACTGATATAATTAGAAAACTTTGCACAAGTGTGCCGGACTTAGCCATATACTATAGTGGCCTAATGTTTACTGTATAGAGTTGCATGTGATGGCTTATAACTTTATGGTACATGGTAAAGCAATTTCTCAAAGCGACAGTAAATAGAAAATGAGATTTCATCATCAACACTCTCGTGAAAAAAAAACATCCCTGATCTCACAACAAATTTACAGTGATTCTGACGGCGTGCTTCTACTAGCGTACAAAACGTGTGCGCAGATCTTACAGGAAAAAATAAATCCTTAAATTGCATAGTCCCGGAAAAAAATATTTGCAGCCAAAATCATTTTAACCTCTTTAACCTATATAACTGGTGCGAACATTGCGAGTGCTTATGTGAAGGAGCTCAAGGTCAGCCTCTCTCGCTCAAAAATTCAACAACCAAAAACGGATATCCGCAGTTAGGAGCAGACAGAAGCGATTTCTTTTTTGAAAAACAGAACTGATACGAAGAGCTACAGTATTCCAAGGACCACTTGCTGGGAACTACAACATGCGTAATTTAAGCAACAGCTCTATTTATTTATTTATTTATTTATTTATTTATTTATTTATTTATTTATTTATTTATTTATTTATTTATTTATTTATTTACTTATTTTTACATACTGCAGCCTCAATGAGGCTATTGCAGGAGTGGGAAAAGAAAACAAAACAATAACAGCAAATCAACATTCATGAACATGCTTCCAGAAATTATTTGAGTGGTAAGCAACGCACACTTCCGGGCAACAAATTCCAGGCTTCTATAGTAGCAGGATAAAAGCTATATTTGAACATTTCAGTGCAGGTGAAAAAAGTGCATGCCTCGCTTCTTAGAAAATACGTCAGCACCTTCGGTAAATAGGCGCTCGACGGATGCATTAGATGATATTCCTATTGACAACACCTGGCAAGCTGATAGCAGTCCGCCGCTGTGACAAAAGGATAGCACTGGGAATGTGACGCCTACGAGGCGAAGGAGTTTTGTGTACGACTCTTGGGACTATTGGAATAAAAGAAATTACCGTAGCTTGCACTGGAGGCGCAATGCTATAAGAAGACATCGGAACTGATGGCCACCTATGTAGTCAAGGCTTTTGCTCTTTTGCTAAGTTTTGCCAATTTTCTCTTTCTTCTTCACTCGATCTCCCTGTTTTTCTGTCTTTTTTTCGCTGTTTAATTTGATTCATTTATTTATTTCTCACTATGTCGTTATTTCTTTCTCTTTCTTGCTCTTTCAGTATTTCTGCATCTTTCATCCCTTTCTTTCTCACTCTCTCTCTATTTCATGCTTCCTTCCTCCATCCTTTTCTCTCTCCACCTCTCAGTCTATTTCTTTCTCTCTCTTTCTTTGATTACCTCTCTTTCTACATTTCTTTATGTCTGTTTCTCTTTTTCTAATTCTTTCTACGCTATGCTTTACTATCTCCCCTCCTCCTTTCCTGCCTCCTCGCCATCAGATCTCTGCTCCCCACGCTCACTTCCCTTTCCCACCCCCTTGCTACACTATACTATACCAGGCTATGCTATGCTCTGCAAGCGTGCCTATAGATAGCCAGGTGGTTAGGACGCTCGTCTTCGGATCGAGGGTACGCGCATTCGAATCCCGCCCTGTGAAGAATTTTTTTTTCGCCAAGAATTTCTCCCTTTCTCTTTCTTTATATATTTCTTTCTTTCTCTCTTTCTTTGTATTCGTTCTCTCACCAATTAGGGTTATTACAGGCCATGCCGGAGAAATCGGCGCACGTGTTCTGGGAGCCAAGCGGAAGAGGATAGACGAAGATGAAGAAGAGAATGTAAAGAGCGCGTGCCGGTTCATGATGATGATAATTGCTGTCTCCGACAGACAAATTACGGCGAGCT